>NC_064817.1:110661220-110891221 GCF_023721935.1 Panthera uncia | reverse complement strand
CCCCCCCGTAAACTTCAAATCAAGGCAGAGTTTGAAGTATTTTGTATCGGTTACGATCTACAAGTCCGGGAAGGAGCTGTGGCTGAGAAAGCCGTTCTGGGTAAGAAGCGCTCTGCTTAGATCCGAACTGTTTATACTCACAAATCACAGCGTCCTTCAGACTGGCCTGAGCTTTTCCTTGGCAATAATGCTAAAGTGGGCCCTAAGAGAATGCAGAAGCCCCACCCCCAGAAAGCGGTTTCATTAGCGGCCTGCCTCTTCCTGCTAGGAGAGCTTCGTTTCCCAAGGCTCTCAGTGGTCACAAACCACGTTTCTAATGCAACTAAAAGATTCCTCTTCACGGACACTTAACGATGCCGAGCGTGTCGTTACGACAAAAACAAACAAAACCTTGTGCCTTCAGAGAGGAAATCTGGGGCCTTATAGTCCAGAAATGCACACAGAGGAGTGAAATGAAACGGCCCGTGTTTGAAGAAGCCCTTCAGGATTCTATGGGGCGCAGGGGAAGGAGGCCTGGATTTGCATTTGGCAGGTCTCAGTCCTGGCCGCGCGACACTTAGCCCCTCTGAACCTCAGCTATTTCGTTTGTTCAGTGGCACCGGATTCCAGCAGCAGCGGCAGCAGCAGCCCCCGCCACTCGTTTGTTCAGTGCTGTGTGCCCGGTTCTGCGTTAAGCATGGGGCGATCGCGGTGAACAGGGCGTATGGCTCACGCCTGTGAGAATAGGTCGTTAGGTAATAGGTAAGATATTACCATCAATACGTCCGCATCGTCTTGGGGTCTCTGAAGCCTCTCCCTCTTCAGTCTGTTCAGTCGGCCTTGGTTTTTTTTTTATCTTTTTTTTTTTTTTTTTTCAATTTAAATTCAAGTTAGGTAACGTACGGGGTAGCATTGGTTTCAGGAGCAGAATTTAGTGATTCGTCACTGCCATCGAACACCCAGGGCTCATCCGCACAAGTGCCCTCCTTCGTGCCCATCGCCCGTTTAGCCCATCCCCCCACCCGCCCCCCCCCCCTCCGGCCACCCTCAGGTTGCTCTGTTTTTAAGAGGCTCTTACGGCTTGCCTCCCTGGTCTGCTTTATTGCCACTGTGAATCGTGTTTGTTGATATTTTCTCTAAATATATATATATATATATATATATATATATATACCGCGACCGTGTTCAATGAGCTGGAAAACACAAGATGGTACAAAGAGAAAAATGAAACACACCCCTGGTCATGGTCCAACGAGACAATGCCGCACCGTCAAACACTCCTCGGGAGGCCAGAACTGAGGGAACAGAAACCCCTCTGGTTGAACCACACGTCTGCGCGTCCTTCCCTCCGTCCGTGCCATCCGCCCCCCCCCCCTCCACCCGGGAAACGGTGGCAGACACCGGGAGACGCTGGGTCGGTGAGGAGCGCGGCGCGGGACCGCGGGCCTCGCGCATCCCCGGGCCCACGGGATGCAGGGGGCTGGGACGGCCCCGGACACCGCGCGGCCGCTCCCCTCCGCCTCGGGCCGACGACGAAGGGGCGGCCGGCCCCGCGGCGCGGCCGCTCCGCGCCGCAACCCGGGGCGGGGGTGGGACACGCTCCTACCCTGGCCCTTCGGTTCGAGGGCCCGCTGCCATCTGGAGGGCCCCGGCTCGGGCCGGGAGATTCCTTCATGTTCGAGAAACGCGCCTAATCTGCGGCCGCCGGCCCCCGCGGACCCCCGCCCTCCCCGCCCGCGCCTCCTCCCCTCGGCAGCTTCTCGCTCGCTCGCTCGCTCGCTCGGGACTGGATCAATGCAGCGGAGTGCGCTCGGCTAGGCCTTCACGCCCTGTGATCGGCCGGCCCCGGGCTTCGGGGGACGAGCGCATCAATTCAGGCCCACTGAACTGTATTTCCCCGGCCCCGGCCCGCCCCCCGCCTTTGTGCCGCGCCCGGCCCGCCCCCTCCGCTCGCTCTCCCTTCACGCTTTGTTTGGCAAACACAAAACGCGCGGCCCGGCGGCCGGCCCTTTTCAAGCTCGGCGGCCGGCCCTTGAAAACGCCGCGAGGCCCGGCTACCTGGGAACACCTCCGGGGGCCGGGCCGAGGGCGCGCCGAGCCGCCCGGAGCCCCCTTCGCGGCCCGGGGCCTGGAGTCGGGGGCCGGCGCGGCGCGGCGCGGGCTTCCCCCGCGGGCTTCCCCCGCCGCGCCGGCCCGGACGCCCCGGGCGGCCCGACTTCTTCCAAGCGCCGCACCCCCTTTGAAAGCCCGGGGCGCTTCGGGGGGGCCCCCCTCGCCTCGCCTCGCCTCGCCTCGCCTCGCCTCGCCTCGCGTCGCCTCGCCTCGCGTCGCCTCTGCGTTTGCAATGTCCCAGAAGTTCACTCGACGCGGGGTGCGGAAGCCCGGGGAGCCGTTTGCGCGAGGCGCCGGCAGCTCCGACCTCAGCGGCCCCGCACCGGTCCCCCGGGGTGAGGCCGAGGGCTCCGGCGGGTGCTCCCGCCGGCTCCCGTTTATTGAGCGCTTACTATGTGCCGACTCGCGCCCCGGCGCTTCAGGGGCGTGAGGACGGTTAACCTCAGTTGACAACAACCCGGTGATGTGCCGAGGGCCCCTTGGAGCAACAGGGAAGCCAAGGACCAGAGGGGCTAAGAAGCTGGCTTCTAACCAAGCCCCCACCGCGGGCGGGCTCCGTTTCGTGTTCTCTTTCCTCGAGTCCGTGGACTCCTTTCGGCTCCCGGCGACAAATGATCGCCCCCTCCCCACCCGCTCGGTCATGCTTCCGCCAGTTGTCTACACAGCCCGAGTTGAAGACAGGTGTTGCCCTGGAATAATCATGGTCACAGTAGCCGCGCTTTGTTGGAGATTTATGGTGCCCCAGGCACTTAACTATGTGATTAAATACATCCCGTCGTTCGGTCCTCACAACCGTCCTCTGGGATGAGTTCTGCTATTGTCTCCATTTTACGGGGAGGGTTAGGGGAAATCAGCGGATTCGGATTCGAGGAACTTGTCCAAGGTCACACAGCCAGCAAGAAGAAGGCTTGTCGAAGCCAATGCGTGTTCTCCAAACCGGCAGACGATACTGGCTTCCGCTATGACGAATTACGTTTTAATTTCTACGGTCCTTCAGAAAAATGGCCTTTTGTGTTCCCCAAATTGCCTTTCAGGTTAAGTTCATTGGCAGTCACTCGTTGAGTTTCTCGGAATTATGTTTTCTCCTGGAAAAGACTAAGGTAACTTCAAGCTGCAATAGTGCACTATTTATTTATAGTGGGGTAAGTCCACCCATCGACAGGTGTCTGTTGAAGGCACAGAAAGCGACCCATGCCGAACTGGAACGTTTGAGAAGTTTCCGTCTCGTTTTTACAGCACCAGGGACAAAATAGGGAAGCTAGTGTCTGGACCCTCGGTTTGGGAATTCTCCAGCACTGGAAGAGTTTCACGGCTCAGCGG
Source organism: Panthera uncia (assembly GCF_023721935.1). Classification (NCBI taxonomy): domain Eukaryota; kingdom Metazoa; phylum Chordata; class Mammalia; order Carnivora; family Felidae; genus Panthera; species Panthera uncia. Next base: position 110,887,810 of record NC_064817.1, on the reverse strand, counting down.
GCTCAACTCTTTCATTCTGCAAATGGCGAAACCGAGGCTCAGGAGTGGGACTTGCCGAAGCTCAAACAGAGGGTGCCGGAGCACCCCCCTGGAGCTCAGGTGTAGACTCCATGATATAATTAGTATATCAATTGCTAATTGATGTAAACTAATCCCCGCAGGGATTCTCTATTTATCAACTGAGAGCTTAACAGTAGGCCAGGCATGGCGCTAAGGGAAAGGGTGGTCAACAAGACAAGATTCCTACCTGCACAGAACCTCCATTCTGCCAGGAGAGACGGCCAGTGGAAAAAATCAGTCAGTAGCAAACCACAGCTGTGGTGAGGCCTCCGAAAGTAAGAGCCAATGGTTTCGGAAGAGGCTGTCGTGGGAGGGTTAACTCACTCAGGAAGCTCAACACTGGCTCCGGTGAAGAGGCAATCATTGATTGGGATCTCCGGGATGAGTAGAAGATGAGTTGGCAAAGAGGGGCAGGGAAGAGAATCCACGTCAAAGGGAGCAGCACATGCCAAGGCCCTGTGGTTGCAGGGGGGTATGGCAGGTTTCAGGGACCGGACACTCTGTGGCTGCAGGCTGAAGAACAAGGAGGAACATGGTATGAGATGGGGCCACGTTGCACGGTCGTGGGGCTGCAGAGGTATGTACATGGGGCCCAGCAGTGACGGGCCTCATAAGCCGTGCCGGTGATTTGAGTCCTTTCCCTACGATCGCTGGGAAGCCAATGAAGAGTTTCTTTTTTTTTTTTTTTTTTAAATTTTTTTTTTCAACGTTTTTTATTTATTTTTGGGACAGAGAGAGACAGAGCATGAACGGGGGAGGGGCAGAGAGAGAGGGAGACACAGAATCGGAAACAGGCTCCAGGCTCCGAGCCATCAGCCCGGAGCCTGACGCGGGGCTCGAACTCACGGACCGCGAGATCGTGACCTGGCTGAAGTCGGACGCTTAACCGACTGCGCCACCCAGGCGCCCCAACCAATGAAGAGTTTCTTAAGCCAAGGGGTCACATGGCATTCTCAAGAGATCAGTCCCTAGCTTCATTGTGGACAACTTACTGGGAAGCATAGTAAACCCTTGGGAAACTAGTAAGCTGTTGTAATTGTCCGGGCAAGAGATAACAAAGGCTTGGACTATGGTGACGACACTGGTTTTCTACCACCCAGTTGTTTCACCAGGGGCCACTCGTGTAACTTCTAGGATCCTCAGTTTCCTTATCTGCCTGTGGTTCCCAACTCCATGGGTCTCCCTCACAGAGGTGTTATAAGGGTCAATCAAGAGGGCACTAAACAAACCCAAGCCGTTAATTAGCAGTGACAAGAATCCAGGCCTAGTGATCTTTCAATCCTAATTAAATATTATCCAGCACTCTCCATCACCATGTAATGACAGGGAAGAGCTGTGCCTTTTTTCTGGTTAAGTATAAATATATAAGGAATGCTGGAATGTGTTCTCCACGTAAAAATGTACAGAAAAGGCTCAAGTCTCCCTTGACCTTCACCCCAAACCTTCGTTCCTCCTGCCTCTTCTTACGGCGGTGTTTCAAGGGCTTGAAATTTGGTCTACAGGAACACATGACCATGATGCAGACCAGCATACGTTTGTACCTGTATGCATCTAGAAGCATGATATTGGGGTCACCTGGCCACAGTTAAAAGGGCCTGTCTCTCTGCGGGGGGCACCAGCTTTGTAAGGACCCCTGTGTTCACGGTGCTGGGACAAATCAGCTGGTGGACACACGGGTCTCCTCCACTGGACTGTCCAGCACGTGCAGGTCTCACTGCTCTCTGGGGCCCGAGGGCCGGACGGGGCGCAACGGATCAACGGTCTGGTCGGTGTCACAAAGGGGAGTGACTCAGAACCTGGGGGTTGCTAGGTGTGAAGTACAAACAGGTTTGCGAAGCAATTAACTCAAGGACACAGTTAACCCAGGTAGAGGGGGTCATAAGGCTTAAATCGGATAATGGGTGTGAAGTGATTAGCGTAGCGCCCGCCGGCACATGGCGTCGCAGGTAAATGTGACTTCGCACTACGCTAACAATAGCAACAGCTCACACTGAACAAGCAATTACCATGTGCCAGGTGCTACGCTAAGTGGCGTATTTAACTAATTTAATCCTCATGATAACACCGTAAAGTAAGCACTATTGTCCTCATTGCGTCGTCAGTCAGGGTCTAAGCAGTAAAACAGAAGCCACTTCAAGAGTAAACGACAGTGAGGATCTCTGGAAGGAGCTGGGGACACAGGTGAGGCTGAGAAACCAGAAAGGGTGAAGAAGCCCCCGGGATGGCAGGCAGGCAGCGGTAGCGGTAGCTGAAGGGACACGAGGTGGGGGGGGGGGGGGGGTTTGCTCCAGAGCCCGGGGGTGGGGGCGTCACCCAGTGGAAGCTGGAACCACAGAGGCCAGCTCTGGGCCAGGGGAGGGAGGAAACTTCCAGTAGGAGCCGAAGCTCCTACTGCCTCCCATTCCCTTCACACAAGAGGCTGCTGGGCATGCGGACGGCACTGAGCTACGGAGTTTGTGCCAATGTAAACTGACTGCATCACCAAGCATGCTGTTTAGCTTGGCTGGTATTTTACTTTCGTGGCAAGACAGTTTTCACGAAGCAAGCCATGCAAGCCTTGGGCCACACTTTTGTTGGTGTTGTCTTTGGAGAAGTAATGCAGTGTAAACATAGAGGAGACACGCTCCAGATCAGGGCTTGATATCTACCTCCGTCATTAATCGTGGGAGCAAATCATTTGACCCCTCTCTTAGGTCACTTTCCTCCCCTGTCAAATGTACCAACTGCCCTCCTGACCACACCAAGTCATTGTGAGGCACTTGGGCAGGCAAAGCTTCCTACGTCTGAAGGTCATTTCCTTCCCTGTAGGGCTGAATCCATGATTGACTAAGAGAGGGGATATCGTATCCTATACCTGCCATAACAGTTGCGGTGGGAAGGCACAGAACTATGGGGACATAGCCACACTCAGGGACACAGAGCAATGGGGAATAGAAATAGTTCTCAGAAGGGACAGCACAAAATAACCGGACTACACTGGTCTTGTGACAAACTGTGTGTGTGTGTATGTGTGTGTGTGTGTGTGTGTTGGGAGACACCATGGGGTTAAGAAAATGGAGCAAAGAACGGAGAGAGTCAGGAGTGGTGTGGTTGCCTGAGAGAGCTGCCCAAGGGAAGGAGCAGGCAGATGAGATGACTGTAAGGGGAAGGGGGTCAAAGACACTTGGGGACTCCCTGCGTGGGCGAAAGTACCAACAGACAGATGCCGTGCGTAAGTTGCCCCGGATCATGCCAAGGATTCGATGCAAGTGGTAAGAAGGGTGTGCCTGCCAGGGCTCACATCTTAGCAGTGACACACGTTTGGGAGCCAAGCTGGCCTGTCTTCCCAAATGTGGACACGGCTACCTTGGCCTGGCTCACGGCCTTCACCTCAGCCAGGAGTGCGGGTGAGGGTGAGAGCCACCCGTGTGTACCTGTGCGTTCACCCTCCACAGCCGGGCCACCCCTTTCACAACAGCTTTGTATTCCTCTGGTCAGAGGCCGGTCCTCCAGCTGCCATCCTGGGAAGGGACTCAGGCCATGAATGAGGACAGAAGGAGACAACGGGTACCCTCTTGGGTCTCCAGACCCCGCAGCTCCCTAGCTATTCCAACGGGCACAGATGTCTGTGGGCTCTGCGAACCTTGTCCGTTAGCCAGGGAGGGCAGGGGGCCAGGTCAGGGAACCAGGGCTCTGGCCAGCACTGTCTGTGCCGGATTACTGCCCAGTGTGGGTCCCTCCTGCCAAAATCCACACCAGGGGAATTTCCAGTGGCAGATCCAAGGATCCTGAGCTCTCCGGGCCTGTGATGTCCTCATATGAGAAACATTGTGCCTGCTCTAAGAGGGCCCCTGTCTCTTGTTTGAAGCTGGCACCTTGAGGCAGTAGCCAGAGACGGGTGTTCTTGGGGGAGCCCATGGCCCATCTAGGCACGAGGAACGTGCTTAAAGCCTTGGGAGTTCTGGGGATGGACCCAGGTTATCTTGTCACTCTGATAGATCGGCTCCATCTGGTGAGATCACATGAAGCTCCCACGGAGAACTCAACGTTCCTGGGGCTCAGACCTCAAACAGAACTTGCCAGGCCTTTGTCCCCCCTCCTCTCATGTCTTTGGTTTTACATTGGCCCCTCCCTTTGTCTCTCTTCTCTTCGGTCTCTTCCAATCTGATGCCCGGTGCTCAGCAATTCTGGAGGCTCACCCTCGCTTACACTAGTTCCCTAAACTTGTCTCCTCCCTGGTGGCACTGAACTTGCTTGGGAATGCTGTCCCAGAAGATCCCCTCCTTGGCTTAGATCTGGCACTAGGCAGGTCTGGGGTGGGGCAGGAGGGCTCTTTCTGGGCAGTATGCTGACTGACACAGCTCCGGCTTCTCATGCTTCCTGTCTTTGCAGAAACAACCAAGGATGGCAGCAAGGGTAGAAGCTCTATTCACTTGACATGGTCATAAACAAGACACTGGCTCGGCTGTGTCATAGGCTGAGACGTGGCCGGCAGGGGCCAGTGGACCGCAGTGCAAGAAGACGACCAGGGAGGGGGCGGGGGATGGAACCACTGTTCTCTTAGGGGAGTAAGCACTAAGAGAACAGGTCCAACTCTAGGGCAGAGCATGGGCATTAGGGTAGGCTGACAGTGGGGAGCAGGGCTCCAGCCTCTGAGCGGGGACCTAAGAGGAGTCCTAGGAAGCACGTTTCCAGTCCTCAACAGCCAGGAGCACTAGGGCAGGGCAGCGTGACGGAGTGAGCATTGGCTTTGCTTAGCGCGTGACAGGCTTGTGTTCGAATCACAGCAATGTCATTTAGGACCTGTGTCAGATTGGGCAAGTGAAAGAACCACTCTGAGTCTCAGTTTTCTCATCTGGCAAGTGGAGACACTTCTGTGTGATCTTGCAAGGTTGATTTATGGGGCGGCATGAGGCAAGGTCTGTGAAAGTACTTAGGACAGTGACCAACATTACTACTAAAACTTGAGTCTGATATAGGAAGTGCTCTTGGACGAAGGCAGAAGCCCAGCGATTGGCATGGACTGGGTAGGAATATATTTTCCAGAAGAGAACATAGAAGCCAGCCCCAGAGCCCTGGCCTGCAGCTACTTATAGGTCAGGGTTAGCCTTGGAGATGAAAGGAAGATTTTAAGCAGGGAAGTTACCAGATCAGATGTAAGGGGGGAAGAACAAAGGCTTTAGAGCCAGGCTGACTTGGGCTTGGGTCCTTGGCTCTAGCACTTAGCCGTGTGACATGGGACAAGATGTTTAACTTCTTTGGACATCTGTGAAATTGGAATCACCGTGCCTATTTTTATGGGTTGAATTGTGTCACCTCAGAATTCACGTGTTAAAGTCCCAACACCCAGCCCTTGTGAATGTGTCCTTATTTGGAGATAGGGTCTTTGCGGATGATCAAGTTAAGATGAGATCATTAGGGTGGGCCCTGTTTAATATGACTGGTGTCCTTATACAAGGAGACAGTGGGAGACAGAGACACGCACACAGGTGGAACACCATGTGAACATGAAGGCCTTGGGATACTGCATCTACGAGCCACGGAATACCAAAGATCGTCAGCAAAACGCGAGAAGCTGAGAGATAGGCATAGAACAGATTCTCCCTCAGGAGGAACCAACCCTGCCGTCACCTTGATCTTGGACTTCTGGCCTCCAAAACTGTGAGACAATAAACTTCTGGTGTTTAAGCCACCCGGTTGTGGTGTTTGGTTACAGCAGTTCTCAAAAACCAAAAACCCACCTTAAAGGGCAATTAAAGATAATCTAGGCACTGAATAAATGGTGGCTACTGTTGTTCTTTCTTTTTTTTTTTTAAGTTTTTTTAATGTTTACTTATTTTTTTTTTTAATTTTTTTTTTCAACGTTTTTTATTTATTTTTGGGACAGAGAGAGACAGAGCATGAATGGGGGAGGGGCAGAGAGAGAGGGAGACACAGAATCGGAAACAGGCTCCAGGCTCCGAGCCATCAGCCCAGAGCCTGACGCGGGGCTCGAACTCACGGACCGGGAGATCGTGACCTGAGCTGAAGTCGGACGCTTAACCGACTGCGCCACCCAGGCGCCCCAATGTTTACTTATTTTTGAGAGACCGAGAGACAGAGCGCGAGCAGGGGAGGGGCAGAGAGAGGCAGAGACACAGGATCCGAAGCCGGCTCCAGGCTCTGAGCTGTCCGCACAGAGCCCGATGCCGGGCTTGAACTCACGAGCTGTGAGATCATGGCCTGAGCCGAAGTCGGACGCTCAACCAAAGGAGCCACCCAGGCGCCCCGCTTTAACAGGTGTTCTTAATGCCACACCCCGTATCTATTTGGCTAGCTTGGAAATGTGGGGGAGTTACTGCCCCTGGGGGCTGGGACAGGGTATATAAATGCCCAATCCTCCCTGTGCTCTGATGGGACACTTCAGAGGCATGTCACATTAGCCTTCTCAAACGGGATTCCCAGCAGGACCCAACTCCACTTGTCCGCAGCAGTAACCGGCTCATTAAAGCGCATATTATTGGTCATTGTATCCCTTCCTGCCTCAGTTTTCCCAATCCATCACTTACCCTACCTCCCCAATAAAGCACCAGCATCCTGCAACCTATTGGTCCTTGTTCCAGGGTCTATTTAAGTCACGGCCCAAACTAAAAGAGTGGCTGACACTAAACGAGCACTTACTACACACGAGGCATTGTGATACTCCCTTCATGTGCTTACCAAAGTGGTTAGGGGTGACATTCGATTAGTTGAAACCTACCAGATTCTTGGAACAGGACCTAATGCACAGGAGGCACTCTGTACACGTTAGCTATATAGTGTATCAATCAGCGTCCAGCCAGAGACAGAAACAACCTCAGTTCTAGGAACAGAGAGAATTCAGTATAAAGAATTGGCAGCTAAGCCTAATAAAGTTGTTTCCTAGGTAACTAAAAGGGTAAAAGGAGAACTCTGAAGTGTCGCATAGATAGCAACTGCAGGAAGCAGCGGCTGTGCCTGGGGGAACAAAGAGAAGGGCTCGAAATGACTAAAACTTAGAAGCTTAAAGCAGGGTGATGAGGGCAATGCTCAGACCGTACCGTGCCCTGAACTGGGAGGAGGGGCCCCGCGAGGCTGAGACCCTGATTTCTGGGGAGGCCAGAGCTGGCATCTCGGAGAGGAGTGTGATGTGGCTGGTTCCACAAAATGCTGGAAAAGTGAAGGGCGGGATTCAGCTACTGCTTCCAGGGCGACCGGAACTGCTGGAGTCAAGCTCCAGACTCGCCGTCTTCGTCTAGTGTCTTCACGGGGCACAGCCTGCCGGGAAGCCAGCTGGCAAAAAAGCAATGCGGTCTGTGGGGTCCCCGCCCCAGTGTCACAAAGCAGAGTATAGACCGATGGACTTCGGGCTGAGAGACAAGATCTCAGACTCCAGAGCCCACACTCTTAGCCGCTCTCCACCTAAACTATATCTCTGTTTCTTTCTCCTTTCATCCAAGCTCACGTGCCCGTCTGTATATTTAAGGTATTCTACAACTCAGACCTTTCATGCACTTGGGTAGGACCCCCCTCTCTTGCCTCCCCTCCTTCTTCCAAACTAGTGACTGTCTTCTGCACCCTGGGATCAGAGCGAGCAAAGGAGATGTCTATCAGGTCGGCACCCAGAGCCTCCAAGGGTTTCGGTGACCTCAGTGTCCTATCGGTCCCATTGACAAGCACGCCAACCTGGTGATCCTGTTAAAAAAACTTTGCGCCCACCTGGCAGTTGCCCTAAGTAGCGGGCGGAAGATGGAATTCGTGATCACAAATGGCTACTTGCGACATTTGGCGACGAGGAGAAATCCAGGTATATTCTAGCTTTCGCTCCTGAGAGACCAGATGATTTTCCTACTCCGGCCAAGCTCCCTCGTGCCAACCAGCTTGTTCTCTGTTGACACTACGTTCATCTAGATACGACCTCTCTTTCTCCTCATTCCAAGTCCCAATGCTAGGTCAGAAGCACTGGAATTGAGTTTCAAGGGTACGTGTGGGGTCACCAGAAGGTCACTAATACCTCTCAGCATGTTGGGGAGTTTGGAGACAAGCGATTGTCCGATTGTAAAGCCAACACCTGATAGCCTTCATGCTAGAGGGTGGAGATCTCTACAAGGAAAACTGCAGCTGGAATCCTTCTCGGGGGCTGCCCTTCAACAGGAAGTCTGGTTTCACTCAGCACAGCGATGTTGACTCTGCGTCTGGACAACTCACGTGTGGCCGCATCTATGAGGAGGACAATGTTTTTCCATCATAAGTAATCAGCAACCTGGGCCATCCAGACTTTCTCAAGCAGTGGCCGTGAGTCAACTCCGGGCATTTCGTGGCAATGGCTCCCATCTTTAGCAGCCCGCTATGAGTGCAATGAGTATGAGTACTCCATAGCTATGAGTAGCTAAGGAGGCTGATGCTTTAACAGCAAGAGAAGTGGACAATTCCTATTGTGTGCCACTCTGAGGTAAATATTATTAGGCCCCAGTACCTTCTACCCTTTCTCAATATCCTCCCAAATCTTCTGTAACTCAAGGATTGAATCTTTCAGATCTTCACCTATGGCCAAACCCACCAGAGGGGAACTTTTCTGGAGCACCACGAGATTTCTGATATATTAACAGGGCCTAAATACATCACAGCGCCTAGACCAGCTCGACTAGTGCCATCGTTTGAATCCCAGGGGCCGAAGCTGAGGAAGAAAATCCCATTCATAAAAGCCGGGAACAGGAAAAATAAAAAGACAGTGGCAAACCTTGGCCATTAAAGAACATCATGAACCAGGAGCTAGGAGGAACTTGAACAGAACAGAGCTACTTGGGGAATAAAGTGAGGAGAACTGGGTTATGGTAGAAAACAATTCTGAAGTGCTTGCATCTATGTGCCGTTGTCTGGACGTGACACGGATTGGGTGGGCTGGCCTAAATGTGTAGAGTCAAAGCAGACGGCAATGGCGATGTAGGACTGAGAAGTTCCCGTTAATATGGCCCAGGAAGTTCTTCTGGGTAATCCAAGAGCTGCTCATTTGGAGGTTGGGGTTGACGATATAACACAGATCAGGCTCTAGTTGGTATCATGAACGAATTTCCCGATGGCATTGGTGTCTTCTCCGAAATAGGGCCACTCTTTCCCCTAATTTTAGTAAACTTTTAGGGGTAGTGGCAGGTGGAACAGGTGTCTTCCGTGGGGAAACTCAGGATAACTTTCTCTGCACTGTCCCTCCAAGACTCTGATGTGTGCTCTGGTTCTTTTCTGGTGACTTTAAGTGTTCCTAAAAAGCAGTATATCATCGTTTCGGTTGCCAAATCCGGCCCTTCAGAAGCTAACTCTTGTAATGGCGTACTTCGTACCATAAACCCTTACCGTAGAAATGGTGGAAACTAATATTCAGGTGTTACTTTGTTGCCACTGAAGGTTTGTAATGATACGTTACTCTTGGAAAGAAAATAAAAGATGTCCTTCCATGGAAATGATGATACAGCAATAGGTGAAAATGTGCAGACTGGGTGTTTGATTTCAGCGTGCGAGAGAGACGGAAAACACCTTCTCAACTTCACCTGTTTGACTATAGTTAACTGAAGTAATATAAGATATTTACCAAAGTTCTACCCTTACTGAGGAATATCAAAACACTCATACAGACACAATGACTCGTTTCTGATAAGGAGGTCTGACAGTTACAGTCTCCTTTCATCCACAGAAATTTGATTTGAGTTGCTATAGTTGTGGGGGTAGCCTGACTGTAACACACACCCCAATCCAAGTCAAGTTTGTCAAGTTTTTGATGTAGCAGCCATGAGATATTTTTTGGAGAGGAAAATAAATCTCCAACGCTCAGAAGCCATTGAGGAAAAAGGGAGAGTTTACCCTCAGGTGGTTTCTACTGTTTGCCTAACGGCTTTTAAAAAAGTTTTTGTAAATATAACCCTTTATTTATTATTTTTTAAAGGTAGACTCCACGCCCGGCATGGAGCCCAATGCGGGGCTCAAACTCACGACCATGAGATCAAAACCTGAGCTGAGATCAAGAGTCTGATGTCCAACCAATGGAGCCACCTAGGTACCCCCCAATTTAGCACTTTAAAATACTATGTGAAGTAATAAGGTATTACTGTGGTACTTGACATATTACAGCATTTGTAATCCAGAACCTGCAAGTGTGTGAGCAGCAAATACATAATTATTTAGCCAAATTTTCAAGTACACCGTGGAGATTATTAATAATATTATTTATTGAGTACTTAGGTACAAGTATTATGATCCCATTTCACAGATGAGGTAATAAACCTACAGGGGGTTATGACTAATCCAAGGTCATACGTCTACTAAATGGCACAGCTGAACTTCAAACCCAAGGCTTAGACAAATCATGACCATGGGGAAGTGGACGTTCAACCGACTGAGCCACCCAGATGCCCCTCTTTTCTTTTTGATAGTAGCCACTGTAACAGGTGTGAGATGATCTCTTTGTGGTTTTGATTTGCATTTCCTTGATTTGTGATGTTGGTCATTTGTATATCTGCTTTAGAAAACTGCCTGTTCGGGTCCTTTACCCAGTTTTTAAGAAATTTATTTATATTTATTTATCTGTTTATTTATTTGCTTATGTATTTATTTTTAGAGAGATGAAGCACAGGAGTAGGGGAGGGGCAGAGGGAGAGGGAGGGAATCCTAAGCAGACCCCATGCTAGGGGCTCTATCTCACCACTATGAGATCATGACCTGAGCCGAAAGCAAGAGGCAGACGCTCAGCTGACTGAAACAACCAGGGGCCCCCAAATGCTCGGTTTTCTTAGTTTCCTGGTATTGTCTGCTTTCTTTTATATTAATTTCCACTGTTACCTTCCTTATTTTTCTTCTACGTATTGTGGGGTTGTCTCTCTGTTTTCAGCTTTTAAGGTAGACATGAGATCATTTATGTTAGACCTTCCTAACATAGGCACTCAGAGCTGTAAATTTCCCTCTAACCTCTATTCAGCTGCCTTCCACCAATGTTCAAATACTGTGATTGTCATTCAGTCCCCACTATTTTCCCGTTTCCTTGGTGGTTTCTTTCTTTGACTTTCCGGTTATTTAAGGTACAGCGTTAATTTCCAACTATTTGGAGATTTAACAAATGTCTAGTACCTTTTCGTTACTGGCTTCGAGTTTAATTTTGTTACGAAGAACACGCTTGGGGAGCGGGCACGAGGAGGCCTGCAGACGCTGTTGGTCGAGTCGCATCGGTGGCATTAGAAGGTTGTCGGCGCCCGGCTCAAAAGCCCTTGCAATCACTGCCGATTGTGTGGAAGCCCGGCCACACTCCGGTTTAACTTTGGTGCGTTGATTCCTGAGGAAAAGCTAGTTCCTCCTGGGGCAGGAGTCGAGGCGCCCGATGCTGTGAAAATGGGTCCTGCAGTCCGTGTAGCTGGAACGGGGTTACGGAGCGACAACGGGGCAGAAGAAGGTGTACTTGTAATCGGTTGAGAGGGAGTCCCCCAAATTAAGCCCTCCTGCACCAGGTGTAGAGAGAGCAAACCTTATCATTGAAGTCGTGGCCGTCGCCTCTGCGGGGCCAAAGGCGAACCCACCTGTAGGGATACCAGCACTCTCAAGGACATTGCTAGGCCCTCCAGACTGCACAGGTACCAAAGAGGTGGGCCGGGGCGTACGTGAGCTAGAAAGAAGCGGCTTTGTCAGTGGCGAGCTTCTGGCCATGCGTCTAGAATTTTTTATCCAGTCTGACTCCCACTTTATACAGGAGAAACTGAAAGCTCAGGGGGAGAAAGTGACTTGCCCAAGGTCACAGAGCTGGCAAGCAGCAGGACCGAGCCCTGAAACCAGATCTGCCAATTCTAAATCCACTTTCACAAATGGTCATGATTTTTGCACGGATTTCACAGTCTAAATCCGAAGGCAGTTCGGAGAGGGTTATCAAAATAGATAGCATGGCTGAGCAGAAAAAATCCCATCTTTGTCTGAAAATTAACTCCGTTACTTTGTATTCATATCTTATAAATTGGCCTGTGGGTTTGTATCTCTAGACATTCCTCGGGGATCCTCCTTTTCTCTATTATCCTGGGAATCTGCGATACATCAACAGAAACTTCAGGGGGCTTTCATCACTAACATTTCAAATCTGTGATTATCATGCAATTAATCACAATTTTCTTGTCCTTTCAAGGTCACGGAGCACTTTTTAGCATGTATTGTCTTGTTATACATCCAGAGTATTAGACCCCAGTTTGGGGTCAAGGCAGAATTTTTTTTTAATGTTTATTTACTTATTTTGAGGGGGGAGGTGCAGAGAGAGGGGGAGCGAGAGAATCCCAAGCAGGCTCCATATTGTCAGTGCAAAGCCCAACGCAGGACTCGAACCCACGAACCGTAAGATCATGACCTGAGCAGAAATCAAGAGTCAGACGCTTAACCGACTGAGCTACCCAGGCGCCCCAGAATTTTTAGGTTTATTCCCAGTTAGCAGATGAAGACAATGAGAAGATAACTTGCTCAAGGTCCCGCAAGCAGTCAGTGGCTGAGTCAAAATTGGAACCTGGGTCCCTGATTCCAAATCCTGGGCTCTGCAATCAGCCCAGTGAGACAGTGCTGCAGACCCTTTGTCTTCCTGCTTGGAGAGGTGTGCACGTGCATTAATTTAGCCTAGCCTATGACTCCACAAAGCCACAACAGGTCTTTTCTGGGCTGCATTACGACTTCGACGGATCCTGGGAACTTTTACCTTTGTGGGCCCTGTCCTCCATAAAAGACATTAAACCTTACATGAATATGCTATATTAAAGTATTTTCTTTGATGTAATAGTGCAAATTTTTCTTCCCAATTTTAGAAGAAATTAAAACACTCTCATTGGAGACGACACAAAGGAATGGAAAGACATCCTACGCTCATGGATTGGAAAAACAAATATTGTTAATATGTCCACACTACCCAAAGGCATCTACACATTTAAAGCAATCCTTCTCAAAATGCCAGCAGCATTTTTCACAGAACTAAAACAAACAATCCTAAAATTTGTACGGAATCACAAAAGACTCCAAATAGCCAAAGCAGCTTTCAAAAAGAAAAACCAAACTGGAGGTAATCAAAACAGTATGGTACAGCCACACGTATGTATGTATCTATGATACATAGATCAATGGAAAAGAATAGAAAGCCCAGAAATAAACCCACAATTGTATCATCAATTTGCTTTGACAAAGTAGGAAAGAACGTGCAGTGGGAAAAGACAGTCTCTTCAAAAAAATGGTGCTGGGACAACTGGACAGCAACAGGCAAAAGAAAGAAACTGGACCACTTCCTTCCACCATACACAGAAATAAACTCAAAATGGATTAGGGACCTAAATGTGAGACCCGAAACCATCAAAATCCTAGAAGAGGGCACAGGCAGGAATTTCTTTGACTTTGGCCATGGTAACATCCTTTTACATCTGTCTGCCGAGGCAATGGAAACAAAAGCAAAATGGAACTATTGGGACTACATCAAAATAACAAGCTTCTGCACAGCCAAGGAAACAACCAGCAGAACTAAAAGACAACCTATGGAATGGAACAAGATACTTGCAACTGACATATACAAAGAACTTACACAATTCTACACTCAAAAAGCAAATAATACAGCTGAAAATGGGTAGAAGAAAGGAACAGACATTTCTCCAAGGAAGACATCTAGATGGCCAACAGACACATGGAAAGATGTTCAACATCACTCATCATCAGGGAACTGCTAATCCAAACTACAATGAGATACCACCTCACACCTGTCAGAATGGCTAAAATCAAAAACTCTAAAAACAACAAGGGTTGGCAAAGATATGGAGAAAAAGGAACCCTCTTGCACGGTTGGTGGGAATGCAAGCTGGTGCAGTCACTGTGGAAGACAGTCTCGAGGTTCTTTAAAAAATGAAAAACAGAACTACCTGGGGTGCCTGGGTATTTCAGTGGGTTAAGGGTCAGACGCTTGATTTCGGCTCAGGTCATGATCTCACAGTTCACGAGGTCGAGCCCTGTCTTAGGCTCTGCACTGATAGTGCAGAGCCTGCTTGGGATTCTCTCTCTCCCTCTCTCTCCCTGTCCCATCCTGTGTGTGCGCGCTCTGTCTCTCTCAAAATAAAACGATGCTTGTTTAAAAAAAAAGTAGAACTACCCTGCAATCCAGTAACTGCTCTACTGGGTATTACCCCAAAGGATACGAAAACACTAATTCCAAGGGATATATGCACCCCTATGTTTATAGCAGCATTATTCACAATAGCCAAACTGTGGAAGGAGCCCGAGTGTCCATCGATAGGTGAATGGATAGAGAAGAGCTGCTATATATATTCAATGGAATATTATTCAGTCATAAAAATCATGAAATCTTGCCATTTGCAACAACACAGATGGATCTGGAGTGTATAATGGTAAGCGAAATAAGCCAGTCCGAGAAAGACAAATACCACGTGATTTCACTCATATGTGGAATTTAAGAAACAAAGGAAAGAGATAAGCTAAAAAACACTCTTGTTTTTATTTATTACTTTTTAAAATAAAAATAATTATTTTTAATGTTTATTCATTTTTGAGAGAGAGAGAGAGAGACGGAGCATGAGCAGGGGAGGGGCAGAGAGAAGGGGAGACACAGAATCCGAAGCAGGCTCCGGGCTCTGAGCTGTCAGCACAGAGTCCGACGTGGGGCTCGAACCCACGAACCGCGAGATCATGACCTGAGCCGAAGTCGGACGCTTAACCGACGGAGCCATCCCGGCGCCCCTAAAAAACACTCTTAAGTACAGAGAACAGACAGTTACCAGAGGGTGGGTGGCGGGTGAAATCGGTGAAGGGGATTAAGGAGCGCACACCCGCACGGTATGTTAACTACATCGGAACCCAAAGAAAACAGCATTATCATTGGGCCCCTAAAGGTACTGCGAACCCCCTAGGCTCTGTGCCCCCGGGGCCTGACGCAGAAGCACACCCTGGATATGTTCCTGGGGAGTGACAGACAGCAAGATAAGGGCGACTCACTAGAGCAGGCGTTCTTAGTCTGAGGTTCATAGACGCCCAAATCTGAACCCAAGTAAGTGGCATTGACGATTCTGGACGTATGGAGAGGAGCTGGGTGTATGGTTTACCTTAGATTCTCAGAGGGACCCGCGACCCCGAAACAGACTAAGGAAAAGGAGAGCACGTGCTGTAATGAAGGTGCAGCCGGGAATCCGGTGCGAGACTGTCCTGAGTCAACTCGGCGTCTGTATTTCCCTGGATTGTAGCGGCAGTTACGTAGGTTCCCACACTCCTTGGCTCGAACACGGGTCCTGCCCCCTCCCCGCGTTACACAGACCCGGTCGAGCCCGCACCTCTGTGCCGAAACGGCCCTGAGCCCTGGGTGTTGTCCCTAAGCCAATTTGACAATAAATTATGTTACAAAAATAAAAACAAACCTTAAAAAAACGAAATGCAATGAAATGCAATGAAATGACATAAAATAAGATAAAACAAAACAGCCCTGAAGGCGTGGCCAGGTGAGCAGAATCTGGGAGCTGGTATCCAGGACCCCAGGATTAAGCCTCAGGGCCGTCCCCTCCTCCAGGGACTTGTGAGATAGTGATCCGTGTGACGAGAGGATGTGCCCCGAAGCGGGAAAGATCCGAGGGCCATGAGCCTTGGCTGGCGGACACTGGCTGATTGTTAGCAGAGTAAGACATCAGGTGGTGTCCCTGAAATGCCCTCAAGCCAGTCCTTGGCAACTTGTCCTTGATTCCTCTGGGGAAGGAGCCCCCCCCACCCCCCAGGCCTCAGGAAGTCAGTAAAGAACCGCACCCGGGGGCAGGGAGACGACTCAGACTCACCGCACACTGGCAAGAGCAGCAGCCATGGGAAGGAAAGCCCCCGAAGGCTAAAGAGCCGGTGTGAAGAAGTGACAGCGGCCAGTCTGGGCCACCAAGAGGCTGACGGAAGAGTGGCTCTGGTACCAGCGGCGGAATAATGCGGGACTGGCCACCGATAGGAGACAAGGGTTCAGGCTGGGGCGCTGAGGGGCTCTGTGACTCACCCAGTAGGTTTGGGCTCAACCCCCCCCCCCAGCCCCACCCCCCCAACCCCAGGGAAAACCCCAGTGGGGGAGGCGGACAGCCCCGGGAAGTGGCATTTTATCACTGACATTGTTTAGAACGGCCAGCACATGATGAACATGAAAAGCAGCCCGACGTCCCGTCAGTTTTATTATTGTTTTTGAATTCTCTGCAGGGAATGTCCCCCTCCCCCCCCTCATTGCCTGCACCTGGGTGGAACGTGTCCCACCACCAGCCCCCCGCCTCGGTACACCATTGCCCCATTCACTGGGGGCCTGGGCCATAATGGGGGTGAAATTAGCCTCCTAGCCTGAGCAAACCGCAAAATAACTGTGACTCTCCTGGAGGGAAGGCCCGTCCATTTGGAGTCCTCCCACGTAGGCCCTGAAAGGCAAGTGGGCAAAAGCTGAACACGCCAGGTCAAGGCCTCGCTGGAGGGATGGCAGCCCGCATCCCACAGACAGGGAGAACTCCTCTCGGCCCCGCTCTTGTCCACTTCGCATGGAGAAGGCATCGATCCGTGCGGGCTGCAGAAAACACATGCGGGTAGAATATCAGATGCCTGCTTCTGCAAGTGCTTCTGGAAAACTACAGGGCAGCCCGTACATAACGGACCATTCCAATTACCCTGCATCTTGTTCTTTATCCCAAACCCGGCCTTGCTTCTCCTCACCCCAGTAAAGATGTCATGGAGAAGCTTCTTCTAACCTGTGGGAGAAATACTTGTCTACCTTCTTGGCAGTTTGCTGCTATTAAAGCTGCATTGTGTCCCGTTTTGAGTTTAAGTCGCGTTTATTTAAGTAAGCTCGACACGCAACGTGGGGCTCGAAGTCACGACCCCGAGATCATGAGTCGCAGGTTCCTCCGACTGAGCCAGCCAGGTGCCCCCCCCCCACTCCAGTTTTTAAGCTGCCCCTCTCCTCCAGCCTCACCTTGGAAATGTAAGTTTTGGGGGAGAGGTGTGTCTGTAAATGGATGCCTTGAAACTTTTATTTAGACTGATCAGGAAAACAAGAGAGAAGAGTCAAATCTGGGTTTTCATTCCAGAAGGATATGTGGGGGCGGGGGGCAGGGGGGGGACGATGCTCATTAGCTTGTCAATCAAATGTGTATTTGCAAACATTTGGTTCGCATCAAACAATGCCGACTTGGATGGAAAACAAATGCATTGTGTTCATTAAATTATTTTTTTCTCACCAAAAGAAATGCCAGAGAAAACAAATGCGTCCGCGGATGTTAAGCTACTTTTATTTTTATGACATAGTCTTTTCTTTTTACAAAACCTCTTTTCTTCAAACGTGTAAAGATAAATTATTTCTTTCCATGTCCAAGTTGATTCCCTAGTGTTTGATTACTGGTACACCAAAAGGAAAATAAATACAATGTGCGTCATTAAAAGTAATTCGGTGCAAATTGGGCATCACACAAAATTACATTATTAGCAGCTGTTAAATGACTATAAAATGTAATTAGACACACTCAATTCACTACTCATGAACTGGACCTGATCTCTAAAATATCAATTTAGAACTTTGATTATTCATGACAAAAGAGAACAAATTTGGATTCTAGGTTTAAATTCCTGGTAATGGATGTATTCCCCTAAGGCCTTCGCTGGGATTCCAAATAGGAGGAGGAGAAGGGGGAGGAGGAGGGGGGGAGGAGGAGGGGGAGGAGGAGGAGGAGGAGGGGGAGGAGGAGGAGGGGGAGGAAACAGTTGTTTAAGCCCAGAAGGAGGGGGATTGTGAGCTATCATGGGGTGCCGGCCGGGTTCCCACTGAATCCCTGCCAGCTGCAGTGAGGCGTGAGTTCCTTGGTTAAATTTTAACTCTCTGCTTACAAAGAAGCAACAAAGCCCGGCCCAGATACTTCTACTATAGATGTTTCTTGACTGCCTTTTCAACACATCCTGTTAATCCGCTTAATAAAAAATGTAAAGTAAAAGAAAGTGATAAAATGAAATGAAATGAAATGCAATAAGATAAAATAATAAAGCCGGCAAAACTACGTGAGGATGTTCATATCTGCTCCTTGCTCCGCTAAGGCAGAATGGAAACGCAATGATGTGAGTGGGGTCCAGTAACCGCTTGGGCACCTGCGAGGGCAACATAACCACTTCTCCTTGAAAACTGCTCACTCTAGTCCTCCCGGCCCGTCACATTCTCGGACCTTCTCGCTCGGATTTCCAGCTTCTCCTCTCCCTGGCCAGGGCCGCCGATGTACCTACCCAAATGCTCCTCGGCTAGAGGACTTTCTCTTTTTTCACAGGTCTCTCTTTGTACGTCCCTCCTGCGATTTTCACTAAATCCCCAGTGGCAGTCCCCCTGTCGTCTTCAAATTCCCTGCTGCCCTCAGTCTGTATCAGTCTCCGCGTCAGTATCGGCATTTGCGAAATGGACGCGATGCCTGTACGGTTTCCTTCTCCAAAACTCCCGAGGCCCTGAGCGTTGTGCAATTGTGAAACGTGGGGATTTTAAGAAGTAGGGACGCCTGGGTGACTCAGTGGGTTGAGCCTCCAGCTGCGGCTCAGGTCTTGATCTCCCCATTCACGAGCTCGAGTCCCCTGTGGGGCTCTGTGCTGACAGCTCGGAGCCCGGAGCCTGCTTCGGATTCTGTGTCTCCCCCTCTCTCTGCCCCTCCCCTGCTCATGCTCCGTCTCTCTCTCTCTCTCTCTCTCTCTCACTAAATAAATAAATATTTAAAAATATTTTTAAGTATGGTATACATTTTCTGTCCTACACCCTCCCCGTCAGGGGGTCTGGGACAGGGCTTAAAAGCACACACCTTAGTATTTCTACAGTGAAACAAATGACTGACTGCATAAAGTGGGATAAAGCCATTGCTGCCAAATCAGTTATGAAAAAAAATCACACGAATCGACTGCGGGGGTTTTTTTAAAGTTATTTATTTGTTAATTTTGAGAGCGACCGAGCCCGCAAGTCGGGGAGGGGCAGAGAGACAGAGGGAGACAGGGAGCATCCCAAGCAGGTTCTGCAGGGTCAGCGCCGAGCCCGGGGTGGGGCTCGAACTCGCAAACCGTGAGATCATGAGCCCGGCCAAAACCGAGAGTCGGACGCTCGGGTGCTCGAGCGACCGAGTCACCCAGGCGGCCCTCACCTGTGGGGTTTTTAAAGCTTTGCATTTTGGAATTGTGGATAAAGGATCGTGCACGCGTGCGGATTAAATGAAATTTGTGTAACACCTAACATAGTGGCAGCACTTGCTGAATGCCTGAAGACAGTCAGTTACTATAATCACGGTCGTTTATGTCCTTGGCCGTAACTCCTTAACTGGCAGCGAGGTCTCAGGAGGCAGAAGTTGTGTCTTACACGGCTCAGCCCTCGCACTGCACTGTACTTCCGTTTGAACGAAAGACATCATCTCGTTGCTTGAATCCACTTCCATTCCCAGAAATGTGTCACCTTATAAACGGCCGAATGACCTAAAGGCTCCACCTGAATTCCTGCAAATAAAGGTTACGGTCTGGGCCCCCAAGGGGCAAAACTAGATCAAGATGAAGTCGCGTGGATTTTCGACAGGGAACGTCGGAGTTTTCCATTTGTCCCGGCGATCATACAGACATGAGCGGCGTTCAGACAGAGGGGGAAGGAACGCGGCGGGGCGAGGAGCGCTGAGCCCAAGCTGACCGGAGCCAGATCCAGGGCGAGAGAGAGGCATTTGACCCAGGGGTCATGTGAAGCTGGAGTTGGGGACGGAGGGAAAGCAGCTGGCTCCTGGGTGGGATGAGCACTTTGGTGGCACGAGGTGGTGGTCTCCGAGCGGTCACCTTCCAAATGCGGCCACACAATCAGGACTAATTGGTCTTTGTCCGCAGTCTCAATGCAGGCCCCACTGTGAATAGGTCTCCTTCCCTCAGGCTGACACCCCTGAGAGGATTCAGCACTCGTGAGTAATTTGGCCAAGCCTGACTCGAAGCCATAAAACCTTTAGAGCCCCTCCAAGAACTTTCTCCGAGCAAGAGAGAGCCTGCAGGCAGGTTAGACGAGCTCCCCTTCCCTCAGCGGGGGTAAAGGCCTCGATGGACCGCATTTGGGATGTTCATACACACGGAGGGAGCAGAGATCCCCAAGGAGAAAAACGGGCTGCCTTCTCAATTGGCTGAGATACGGTTGATTGAACGGCAGGTCCCTTTGCTTGGATGACCAGCCATTCGTCACATGTGACTGGAGGCCTCTGGGAATCGGGGACTGGATACGTGAACAGAGTCGACGGGAGTTCTGGCCCAAGGGAAACCTTTTCCAGCATGAATTCATTCGTTAGCTCCTCGAAAGTCTGCTTTTGTCTCTTAACCTCAAGGCTGCTCTTGAGTTCAAGATGGTCCCAATTTGTGAACTAGTCCTTTTAGTAGGCCACAGCGCCTCCCAAGAGCTGACCAGCGTGGGGTCTTTGCTCCAGCGACACTCCCCACAGAGATGGTCATAGAGAGGCTCTGTACGTGCGCGAGGGAACTTGGATTCGTTCTGGAATGATGGTCTTGTACCGAAAACATTTTAAAACCCGCTCTGGAGGACCAGCTCCAGAGTTTGTACCACATTCTTAAGAGTCTCTGCACATGTGGAGGGTGAATTTGATGTTTAGAAAGAAGCCATGTTACGCCCGAATGAAAATTAAGTAGGTAGCCCAGGGAATACCACATAAAAGCAGAGTAATGGGGGCACTTAGGTGGCTCAGTCGGCTAGGCGTCGAACCTTGATTTCGGCTCAGGTCAAGATCTCAAGGTTTGTGAGATCGAGCCCCGCATCAGGCTCCGGGCTGACGACGCGGAGCCTGCTTGCAATTCTCGCTCTTCCCCTCTCCCTGCCCTTTCCCTGCTCTCTCAAAAATAAATACATACACATTTTAAAAATAGAGGAATGAAGAACTAATGCTTTGGGGGCGCCTGGCTGGCTCAGTCATGAGAGCATCCAACTCTTGATGTCAGGGTCGTGAGTTCAAGCCCCATGTTGGCTGTGGAGCCTACTTTAAAAAAAGAGCCACCCCGAAGTGGGTATTATTACTCTTATGTAGAAAATGGAGCTCAGAGAAGTCAAGAATTTTTGCAAGGTCACACAGCTTGTCAGTGGGAGACCTGAGATCGATAGCCATCCTTTATTTTTCTCTGCAAAGCACACCGTTTCCTTTGAAAGTCATTAAAATGGGGGGGAGGGAGTGTGGCACTCCCAACCTTGATACACTCACAAAACTTCTTTGCCATTTTCACATCAAGTAAAGGATGGTGTAAATCCCCATAAATGATTTGTTTTGACTTCGAAGAGTTCCAGGAACGTCAGGAATGAACCAGGCGTGTGCAAATCAAATCATTTCAGATGCCGAAGAAGAGCTTGTTATTTAAATGAACTGGGAGTTATTTTAACAAATGCAATAAGCCTGATGGCGATGGCTTAGTTTTCCTAAATTAATGTGCATTTTAACTTCCAAGTACCACTTCCAGTGGTAGTGGCCCCCAGGAAGTTTACATTCTAGTTGGGAAGACAGATTCCCACCCCACCACACACCAAAATCTAAGAAACAGATAAAAAAGCAAGTAACTGTAAGTTGTGGCACAACCTATGAAGAAAACGGGTAAGAAGTTGAGATAGAGAGTAAGTAGGAAGGACACCTACTTTAGGCAGTGATAGGATGATAGGACAGACACAGGACGTGTGAGGTCCAAGAGCATTCCAGCCCTAGGAAGTAGCCTGTGCAAAGGCCCTGAGGCTAGAGAGAGTGTTGTATGTATAAGGGACAGAAAAAGGGCCACGGTTGCAGGAATAGGATAAACAAGAGGAAGCAGAGGCATGAGAGGAGGTGGAAGAGAAAGTTGGAAGCAGATCGCGTGGGTTTTCTAAACTGTGGCAAAGACGTTGAGTTCTGTTCAAGATGCGACAGGGAGCTATCAAAGGGTTTAAGGCAGAGGGATAACGTGATCTGATGGTACTCACTGAACGATGACTGGTCACAGTTGTGGAGACTGGATTGGAGGGAAGCAAGACGGGAGACCTTCATGGCAGGTGTAAAGGAAAGGGATGATTGCGACCTGGACGAGGCTGATCGCAGTGGATATGGAGAAAGGACGGTGAACATTGGGATATATTTAGAGATAGAAGCGATGGGCTTCCTGATGGGGGGGGCGGGGGGCTGAGGGAAAGAGAGGCTTCAATGCCTTGGTGAACGGTCACGACATTCACTGAGCCAGGGAAGACTGGAAGAGGGACATTATGTTGGGGGAAAATCAACACTCAGTCTTCCGCTCGCTATGCTCAAATGCCCTGTAAATATCCACCTGGAGATGCGAGTTAGGCAGCTGGAGATGTGACTCGGGCCTAAAAATAAAAATTTGGAAGTCAACAAGATATGTTACCTGTAGTCAGGGGACTTGGCGAAATTACCTAGGGAGAGTGTGTATATAGTAAAAAGAAGATGAGAACAGACCAAACCCCCAGGTTCTCCAACATTACAAGGCTGAGCAGAGGAGAGGGAGTCAGCAAAGGGGGCTGGGAATCACGTGGAAGGAAGGGCAGAGAGCCCTGATTTCTGACCGCCTGATCTGCATGACCCCCAGCCCTCTATATAAAGGGGCGTTCGTGCTGGCACTCACCATTACTGCATTGGACCTTGGCGGTGCTTATAAAGTCACAGTGCCTGGTTTGGGGCCTGATCATCAGTACTAGGCCGTGTCCCCAGATCACTGGCCTTTGGGGTCACCTCCACTGTCAAATAGCCTGCTGAGAAGCTCTCTGGACAGTCAGCATACTTTCCTGGCGCTCTGAGCGCTTGGCGGGCCAGCACAGGAAGCTGCCGTCGCTGCCCACAGGCAACACTGATGACTGTAGCTAAAGCCACAGCCTTGGGACCTAGAGCCAAGGAAGCCCCCGCAGCTACACAAGAAGTGGGTATTGGAAAGATCTGGAAGCGCTTGCCCTCTGACTCCCTCGAGGGATTCATCGTGTAACCAAATAAACTGTGTAATATTCACTTACTGTTTGTCTCACTTGCCAAACATGCCCCCCTGGAAGCAGGAACCACGTTCTGGCTTGTTCCCCACTTCATCCCCAGCGTCCAGCGTGGGGCCTGCTCGTGCTGCATCGCGCGGGAGGGATCTGCTCGCCGCCAGCTATAGCGGGAGGGTGGCCGGTGTTGGATGTGTCTACAGCAGGCATTTACACACCATGAGAGACGTCAGGGTTCCTGTTCTGCTTTCCTGTAGGCGTTGCCTGGCAACCTAGATAGAATTACCTGTCTCCAGGGGCGGCGCCCGGCCGGCTCAGCCAGTTACACGTCCGACTTGCGCTCAGGTCGTGATCTCACGGTTCGAGGCCCACATCGGGCTCTCTGTTGTCAGCGAGGAGCCTGCTTCAGATCCTCTGTTCCCCTCTCTCTCTCTGCCCCTCCCCTCTGTCTCAAAAATAAGTAAACATTAAAAAAAAAAAAAAAGAATTGCCTGTCTCCACCGCCACAATCACTTAGGGAAATGTAAAGCGCCATTAGAAACGTAAAGTTTCATAACACAAGAGTTACCAGTCGCTGGGGCACTGGGGGGGGGGGGGGGGTCATGAAAGTGTCTGAAAGTAGCTGAAGAAGCAGCATGTAGAGGTTAAGAGCATAGGCTTTGGAGCCAGACAGAACTGGGTTCAAATTCCAATTGTACTATTCACAGGCTGTGTGGCCTTGGTGTACTTGTTTAACCTCTCTGTCTTCCGTAACTTCTTGTTAATGGGGAACGAGAATAGCACGTACCTCCCAGTGCTGTTGAGAGGGTGGGTGACATAATGCGAGTACAACACGCAGCATGGTACCTGCCACAACGTAAACGTGTATACATTTTAGCTACTATTGTTATAAAAGCAGCAGCAGGCACACTGGTCAAAAGCCAGTCTGGCATCAGTTGGCCTAGAATGGAATTCTGGCTCTGCTTCTCACTCGCTGTGTGACCTTGGGCAAATCATTTAACCTCTCTGAGCGGTAGTTTTCCCGTCTGCAAAATAGGGGTAGTCAATGTTCCTGCCTCAAAGGGTTAAACAAGTATGTTCCATGTAGGTTCGCATAGGTGTGGGTGGGTCGGGGCAAACAAACAAAACACCAGAAACAGTCAGATGGAAAATCAATTTGGGAGTCATTGCGCGGTATCTGTCCTTAGAAAGTCACAATGCACCCAGGCATGTAACTAAAGGCTCTGACAAGTCCTGCGATAAAGCAACCCTCCTAATGTCACATAACTCCGTGTTTCGCCAAGTTATTTGATCTCGAACGCGTTTTCATGCCACATATATTAACACCTGGTAGACCAGTACCCAGAAGCTACTTAGAGCAATGCCCAACCCAAAGTAATTCCTCAATAAATGTTAGCAATCGATATTTTTGGTTCTACATGAATTCCCCAGGAGGATGACGCCACAAACGAGGTGGGGGACAGGGTCCTTCATTTTCTCTGCTCGAGGTTTCTCTAGTAGGTGGGCATCTCCAGGCTCTGTCGGGAAGGGGAGACGGGGCTCTCTCAGCTGCTTATCCTTGCAGTCACTGAAGAGAATGCACTGTGGACAGCCACAAAGTCAGGTATAAATCAGAGGCCTGAGAAGCTTGTGCTTCTTTTCCTTCACTCTCTATTATCTAGGCTTTGGAGATCAACCTGTAATTTGCATGTGAGGTCAATGAGGTCAATGGGGAAGACACTCACGCTAGCCGTGCACCCTCCTGCCACTTGCACGGGAGGTGCTCAAGCGTCATTCCTTCCCTCCGCCCCACCCACCCACCCCACACATTGCGACGTGCCTAAGCTCACCCCAACAGGAAAGGTAATGCATAGAGCGAAGCGTGTGCCTGTATAGAGGAGGAGCGCTGGCCTGGGAGTCCGGACACCTGGCTTTTACTCTGGCAGGGCCGCTAACGGGCTCGATGACTTGGAGAAAACCCGAGCAGAGACCCCATCTCTAGGCTCAGACTCCTAAGTGGAAGAGAGCCTCCTGTCTCTTCATAGGCTTTATATGTTTATCTCATCTATGACCCAATCCTCTAATGTCGTGGTTCTTAAACTGGGGGGTGCGCTCAGAATCACCTCGAAGGCCTGGTGGAAAACCTGTCTCCGGGCCCCACCCCACACTTTCTGATTCAGCCGAGCTGGGGTGGGGCCCCGGATTCTGCATTTTTTTTTTTTTTTGCAAGCTCCCAGAGGGTGTCGATACTGCTGGTCCAGGGACTATACTTTGAGACCCACTGCTCTAATGAAAGCGTTCAGAACTGCCACCTTCATGTGCCCACCAGCTCAGGTGTCAATGGATAGCCCACCACAAATAGCCCCAGCTCTAAAGAGGCCTTTTTACTTGGAATCAGAAACAAACAAACAAACAAACAAAAAACAACTGCTATTTATTTGGAGAAAACCTCATCCAAAAGTGATTTGCTTTGACTGTGATGATTGACGAGCATCACTTTTATGGCATATTACTACTTCCAAAGCTAATGAGTAAGCCTTGTTTATGAGAGATGACATCTAGAAGAGTTTCCTGTGGCATTTTCTACTCTCCGATCAAGAATATTCCCTGTTGTTTGGTTTGCGGTTTGCATTCAAATCACTTAGGAACGAAGTGAGCTGAGAGGGAGTCGGCATAGCGTGCGTGGTGTGGAGGAGGGTCTTGGAATCAGGGAGGCCAAGTTTTAGTCCTGGCTCTGCCGGTCTCTAGCTGCGTGACGTCGGCCGATCCCTCCTCTCGAGGCCCTGCTCCTACAGCTGTAAAATGAACTCGCTAAAAGCATACGTTCCGAGCAGATTTTAAGAGGTGTGGCTAGTTTGGGAGACGATAACAAGACAGTTCAGGAGCAAAATGTATTTGGGAATCACTTCGTTCGCTAACACCCTTCTTAGAAGGTCACAATGTGCCTTGGCATATTAAAGGCTCTGAGAAGTCCTGAAGTAGCATGACCCTTCAGTGTTTAACTCAACATCTCCTCGGAGCGTATGGCCACGAGACACCTTTTCACGGTATTAACATCCGAGGCACCGGTAATCCCTGAGAGATCTCTAAAGGGCCTAACAACTTGAAAATGCACTGGGTCTAGGAGCGGGTTCTCAAGAACTGTACCCGGCATCACAGAGATCACTGTGATCTCTCCTGCCCTCCAGCAGAGTGACTTCGACACTTCATCCAGCTGCCCTCTTAAAAGCCC
The DNA here is from genome assembly GCF_023721935.1 of Panthera uncia. Lineage (NCBI taxonomy): Eukaryota > Metazoa > Chordata > Mammalia > Carnivora > Felidae > Panthera > Panthera uncia. The sequence continues at coordinate 110,861,579 of NC_064817.1, read as the reverse complement.
CGTCACATCCACGAGCCACAGCTGTTAAGTCGAGATTCCAGGGAGGGGGCAACGTCACACGTGTACGGCATTCTAGAAACTACACGTCACTTTTCAACGTAGCGTCATACGATACTCTTCACAGAGGCTGGTTATTAAGGTATGTTGGACACGTAAGGAAACTGGGGCCCAGAGTGAACTCGTGACTTGCCCGGCGTCACGCAGTCAGCGAGCAGCGCAGCTCGAACCCGTTCCCGAATCTTCGTACTCCCAGGTCCACATTTTCGTCTTCGAAGATGTCTGTACAAAGCATTCTGAGTGCCTCAGAGCCCGCGGGCACTCAGGTCAGTCCCTCACTGTCTTGATGAATTTACCTGTGGAGTAAGTCTCGAAATTGGGTCCTGTGTGCTCCCAACAGAATTCTTCCTTTTAAAAAAGTGTTCTTGGGTATCTTAGGTCCCTTTTGCGTTCATAACACATTTTAGAATCAGCTTGTCAATTTCTTTTTTTTTTTTAAGTTTTAAAACTTTTTTGAAGGGGGGGGAGGGGCAGACGGAGAAGGAGATCATGAAGACTGTGAGATCATGACCTGAACTGAAATCAGGAGTCGGACACTTAACTGACTGAGCCAGCCTGGCGCCCCTTGGTTTGATAATCCCTGGAAAGAAAAACCTATAGGACTGCATTACATCTGTGGATCAGCCTGTGTATAAATGATATCTTCACAATATTGAGTGTCCCAATTCACAAACAAAACTATTTAGATTTTTAATATTTTCTCCCCATGATACTACGTAGTTTTCATTTGGGCATTCTTTGGAAATTTATTCTTAAGCATTTTATGGTTTTGGTGCTATGATGAATTTGGTATCACCTTTAAAAAGTTAATTTTCAAAATGTTTGTTGCTGGTATATAAAAATACAATAGATTTATGTATATCGACCTTGCAACATCTTTAAATTTACCTACTCATTTCTATAGCTGTTTCGTAGACTCCTTTGGACTTTCTTTTCTTTTTTAAATGTTCATTTATTTTTAAGAGAGAGAGAGAGTGCAAGCAGGGGAGGGGCAGAGAGAGATAGGGACAGAGGATCCAATGTGGGCTCTGCACTGACAGCAGAGAGCCTGAAGTGGGGCTCAAACTCACAAACTGTGAGATCATGACCTGAGCCAAAGTCGGATGCTTAACTGACTGAGCCACCCGGGAGCCCCTCCTTAGTATTTTCTATACTCACAATCATGCCATGTCAAATAAAGACAGTTTTCCTTCTTCATTTCCAATTTGTATGTCTTCTGTTTCTTTTTCTTGCCTTATTGCACTAGTCAGAACTTCAAGTACAATGTCAACTGGAAGTGATGATAACGGATATCCTTGCTTTTTTATTCTCATTGTTAAGAAGATAATACTCAATATCTCACCCCTAAAATTTATATTCACTGTACGCTTTGGGTTTGAAGTCCTTAACCAAATTTAGGAAGTTCTCTTCCATTCCTAATTTGCTGAAATATTTTCTCACGAATGGTAAATGGTAAATTTAATCATGCTCTTGTATTAGTTTTCTCCTGCCATGTAACAAATCACTATAACCTAGTGGCTTAAAACAATACACACTTACTGGCTCACAGGACTAAAGGTTAAAGTCCGGCATGGAGTGGCTGAGTTCTCTGGTCAGATTCTCACAAGGCTATAGATAAGCAAAGCGTGGGAAGTTGCATTCTCATCTGGAACTTGCTACCTTCTTCCGAGCTTTGGGGATGTTGGCAAAATTCAGTTCCTTGCAGTTATAGGGCCGAGGGCACTCACAATAGACGGTTTACATCACAACACCTTGCCCTACTTTTGATTTTCACTACCTTTTGCCTGGGCTATTGAAATAGTGGCCCACTTGGTCTCATATCGGTCCGACCCTAGGTCCTCTCTTACTCATGCTAAAATTTACATCTGATAATGTCACCCTTTAAAAAAAATCTCTGATGACTTCCCACTGCCCACAGAAACGTCTTCACGTGGTACCAAAAGCTTTTCCTTCTATGGCCTTGACCGCCTTCTCCAGTTGCCAGCCATAACCAGCCTACATTTGAAGTCCTACGATGCGCCATGAACTTTGACGTGTTTGTCCCAGCTCATGTTACTTCCTCTACCTGGAATATCAGAAGTCATCTCCCCACCCACCCGCCCTCCGCACCACATATAGTTTTTCCATCTGGAGAGTTCTCGTTCATATGTTTGCGTAAGTTCCGATATCTCCTCGTCTGTAAGGCGTCTTCCTTGAGTGCCACAGGCAAAACCAATCATATTCTTCTCCAGGGCTCACATATCTAAGTGTCTACTTTGGGGCACATGCTTTTGTAGTTAGCTGAGTGTCTGTCTCCTAATAATCTGTAGTAATCTTGAGGGATGGGACCACGTTATATTCATGTTCTGAGGAAGACGAGTCGGGACTAGGCCACGTGGAGGGGCTGCAGGTACAGAAATGAGGGAAACAGTCGAGAGGGAAATTCTGAGCAATAAGGAGACAATCACAATACAACTGTGATACGGACTAGGCTAGAGGGATGCACGAGGTGCCGGTGGATATAGAGAAGGGAGAATTTAATTGTTCTAGGGTGTTCCATTTGTACTAGCAGTAGGGAGGAGAGATGGCAGTGACTAGGGGCATCTCAACCCAAGCACGTGTAGAATTAAAAAACTAAATAGCACACTTTAAATTTTATGACACGTGCTATTTCACTAGCGGTGGTTTCCTGGAGTGCTGTGCTGGGAAGGATTTTTAAAAGTTGAGGGGCGCCCGGGTGGCTCAGTCGGTTAAGCATCCGCCTTCAGCTCAGGTCATGATATTGCGGTTCGTGAGATCGAGCCCTGCGTCTGGCTCTGTCCTGACAGTGTGGAGCCTGCTTGGGATTCTCTCTCTCCATCTCTCTCTGCACCACCCCTACTCACACTTTTGCTGCCTCTCAAAATAAACAAACTTTAAAAAATAAAAGGTTGAGATATAATTCATATACCAAAAAATTCACCCTTTTCAAGTGTGCAGTTGAATGCCTTTAGTATATTCACAGTTACGTACAGATTGATTGCCACAGTCTAATTCCAGGACATTTTCATCACCCTCAAGAAGAAACTCCTTACCCAGTAAACGGTCACTCCCCATCCTTTCCTCCTCCCAGCCCCTGGCAACCACCAATGCCCTTTCCATCTCCACCGATTTGCCTGATCTGGACATTACGCACCGACGGAATCATACAATATGTGGTCTTTTGTGACTGCCTTCTTTCACTCGGTGTAATGTCGTCAAGGTTCAGCCATGTCGTCGCATGGATTGGTCCTTCGTTCCTATTTGTGCTACAGATGCTGCCCCGTTGTTGGGTGAGAGAGGGCCGCGGTGCTTCCCCCGTGCCGCAAATGGTTCACCCCGCCAGTGGAAGGGTGCTTCATTTGTGACCACTGCCCCGTACCCGGCGGGATCCCAGAAGTCTAACAAACTGATTACATCGTATGCTCGAGGAAACATGGTACCTAATAGAGCATCTTCTAAGCGATGTCCGGATGTGTGCAGGATCCTAAGAAGTCAGAGCTAGAAGGCTGGGGCAGGGATCATCTGACCACTCCCCAATTCAGTTTTCTCTCTAAAAAAGTAATCGGCGCCACCAGTAGCTTTTTCTTTTTCAATTTTTAAATATGTTTTTTTTTAAATGTATTTTTCAGAGAACGTAAGCAGAGGAGGAACAGAGAGAGGGAGACAGAGGATCTGAAGCAGGCTCCCGGCTCTGTGCTGAGGGCAGCGAGCACGATCGGGGGCTCGAACCCACAAACTGTGAGATCGTGACTTGAGCCAAAGTCGGACGCTTAATCAACTGAGCTCCCCAGGACCCCCCCAGGAGCCATTTTAAAATGACATTATTTGGGGGAGAGGGGAAAGTGGGTGATGGGCATGGAGGAGGGCACCTGTTGGGATGAGCACTGGGTGTTGTATGGAAACCAATTGGACAATAAACTATATTTAATATAAAAAAATAATCAGTTGACGTTATTTCTTGTTACACAGCAGCCTGGGGACTTCTGAACACTCGCAGACATTTTATACAGACCAGGGGAGAAGGCTCAGAAAGCCCTAGTGGAAGTCGAGGCCGAAGTCGGTGTGCTGGCAGAGGCCACAGAACAGAGAGAAAAAGAACGGTTGCCTGGCTTCCACTCCCTGCTGCAGACTTCGGCGAGACTTCCAGAATCCTATTCTTTGTAGCAAGATGCCAGAAACTCATGGGAACGTTCCTCTCGCCCAAATTGTTCAGGCCGAGGAAAGTCCTGCCTCCTTACAATCAAGTATGTGTTGATCCAAATGAGCCCCAGGGACAGGGATTCAGATGCATATTCAGAGATGCTGGTTTATCAGTGGTATGTAGAGAATGTTGTTCCCCACTTACAAGATCCAGAAATCCTGCTTAAGTATCCATGCACCCTTCGCTGACCGTCCTTAACCTTCCCTTGGCGGGCTTACGACGAACCGAAATTTTATAACATTGGCATGGAGGAAAGCGACTATAATGTAAATCTGTGGTTTGAAGGGCTGAACGGTGAGTTAACGCAAAAGGGCGAGTGATGGACTAATCTGGAAATGCAAAAGATTAAGCAACTGGGAATACACTGGGAAAGGTCATCTCCATTGCAAAAAGCCCCCGTCCAACTGGCCTGAGAGCAGAACCCTATAAGAATGATCCCGGTTGTGTGTCTCTGATTAAAATAAGAGGTAAATAAAGGCACACAGAAACATGAACTGGCTTCTTAAAAACCAGGCTGAAAATGGTGAAAAGAAACAAAACTACATTTAAAAGGAAATCATCTTTATTTTAGTGCCAATGAACTTGGTTGTATTTTGCCCTCGGCATTTTCAAATGAGGGTGGGAATAGGGCAAAACCTAGGCAAAGTTTCTCAAAAACAAAACACGCACCGGCCTTCTTCCCTTCTTTGAAAAAAGAATCCGTCTGACTCTATGCAAACACCTGCCACCGGGCACTCAGCCAACTTGCTAACCAACCCTGTGTTTCAGCCCAATTAGCTAAACACGCGTCATCCAGAACGCGTTAATTACTCCTGGTGATTTCCCAAAGTTTCCGACGGGATTATGCAAGGAAAGGTGGACATAACCTTCTTTCACAAGGATCTTTACTAAGGAAACCCCACTGCATGCATTCTTGAAAATTCCAGAGACATCCCTAAAAATGCATAATGTCAGAGCTGGAAGGAACCTCTGAGAGTCTCATTATGCAAGCCCTTCATCAAAGGGAGTAACCAGGGTGCTCCAGAAAGCCTCTAATAAACTATGAGCAGAGAGAAGATAAATATAAAAGTGGAAAACAGTCAAATGAAGCCACTGTTTCAGACACACTGCAGGGACAGAAGATATTTGTCGTGGAATTTTTGCAAATCAAGTGATAAAACCTCCCTTGTTACACACTGGTTCACTGGGTACAAAGAGGCAGGACTAGAACAGAGACTGATAATTTCGAATCTTTGCCTACTACATCTTCACAGTGGCGTTCTTGTGCCTCAGTGTCTCCATCTGTAAACTGAGGAGCAGAGGACTTTACAGCGGAGGTGCAAGGACATCGTGACTGCAAGTATCCGTACGTTTGGTTGGAGGACGTGGCTGGGTTTTTGGGTTTTTGTGTCAAGCCCCAAAGATAAGGGATATGGTTCAAAATAGCCTAATTTTCCTTCCTGACATAAATATGATGACAGCCACACAACTAGAAAAGATACGCACTGGAAATTGTATTCTGATTTTCTTCTCTGAATATTAGTACTAATGTCATTTATTGAGCACTTAGAAGTGGAAGACATTGCATGAAGCATGTTCCCTACTTTGTTTCGTTGCATCCCCCCAGTCCCCCTGTGGGGTAAATTCTAGAATTACTTTCATCTCGCAGATGAGGAAGATGTAGCAGAGAGAGGTAAAGTGACTTGCCCAAGGCCAAACGTCTTGGGAGCGGCACAGGTGGATGAACTCTCCCCCAAATTTACAATCTGTTGCTCTGGGTTAAAATATGACACTGCAATGTATGCATTAATACAGAATATCGGTTCAGCCATCTTCAGAATATCTGGAATGTCCGAATTACTTCCCAAACTAGATTGGGAAGGAGGTTGCTAAGGGCTTGGGGATTTACCCCTAGTGAGGAAGGGAAAACGAGTCTTACATTTATTCTTCCCTTATGTACTAAGCTACAGACAGGCCCCCAGTAGATCTGTGAGGCTCTGGCGTGCATCCCCTCATTTAATCACCAGCAGAACCAGATAAAATGTCATCATTCGCCAGCACGCGGATGAAGAAATGGGATCAGAGAGTTCATGTAACCTGCCCGAGGTCACACAGCGAGTAAGAGGTAGAGTGGTGATTTGAACTCAGGTTTCCGACTGCAAGTTCAAGTTCTTTCCACTATACCACGTGGCCTTTCATACACCCGGATAAACTCCACGTGCATACCATATGCCCCACAGCACTGCCTACACATAGTAGGCACTTGATCCAGTGGCTGCTTGAGTAGAGAATGAACCATTACTGTGATACCGGCAGTGTTTTAAGTACTTTACAGGTTTCGAACTATTTTTAGTCTCCCAACGATCCCGTGAGGTTGGTCCTATTACCTTCATTTTCCAAATCAAGAGAGGAAGCCTTACAGAGGTTGCGTAACTTCCCCAAGGGCATCCTACGAGGAAGCGCTTTGCCGGCTGCCAAGTTCTGACTCTGAACTTCCCGCGTCCGTATTCATGTAGCGATAAGGAATCTGTCTTCTCTTGGTTTCCTCCTGGAGGGTCAGAAGGAAGACGAGGAGGAGCCAGTGAATACAGAAGGTGTCGTTCTGCTCTTCACACGGTGAGGAGTGGGGACGGACGCAGAGGTGCCCCCAGAAGTTAAGTCAGTCGACCCGAGGTTCCACAGTGAGCGCCTCGGTGGACCAGAGACCCTTCGCGCGACCTTTTACCGGCAACGGATGGTGGGCTGGTCCAACCGCCCCCCTTTTTTGTGGCCTTCACTGTTACCTTTAGCAAACAGAACTCAGGGGGTCTGTTCCTTCGAGTCAACACGGATTTCATCGAAAGGCACCGGGGAAATCCCTCCGCAAGCGGCAGATCGGTGATGGAGAGTGCGGGCAATTCAGAAGCTCATTTGAGGTTACGTTCCCCCTTTACATTCCCGTCACTTCCTTCAGTTCCATCCCCGTCTTCCCAAAATCTGTTGGCGAGGGAGGAAGCTGTTGGGCAAACCTGTGGTCTTCCTCGCGAGCATCGGCGAGAGAGCCGGCACGGCCAGAGAAGAGAGTTGGCTTACAGATCTCAAAGGCAACAGACAACGCTGTCCTCATCCAACTGATCAGAGTGTTGGATTTAATTATACAAATATAACAACTTGGTGGCCTTTCAAAGTGCTTTCCCTAAGGACCGTTGGGTCGGAAGGCCAATTCATTGTGTTGCTTGATGGCTTTAGACTATTAGAAACTGTTCCCTCGGGGACAGCAGGAAATCAGTTATGATCTTTTGTCTCTCATCCGAGGTACAGGGAAGTCACTATTCTAGTGAATGAGCCACAGATTTCCCCCTGATTTCACTCTCAATTCCTCAATTAGGTGATTATTACCATGAAAGCTGCCGAGACTTAACAGATGGAGACTGCCCTCGGAAGAGGCCACGGGAGCACCGAGGTTTGTAAATGATGGCACTGCCCCCCTAACATCTGGACGGGCAGTTAACTCCTAATTCTTATCGTGGCCCAGCTCCCCTTGGCTTTCTGGCCAGGAACCAATGCGCGAGTATGCCTTCTGGAAAGCAGAGATGTTCACTGGGCTCTAATAACTGTCTTCCAATGGCTGGTCATGGCCGCTTCTGTTGTCCGACCTACAAGGACGACAGCCATCCCTTGAATAACTAACCACTCCCACTGCGTGCCCAATTCACAGCTCTGCAGATATCACCCGCTTGTGCCTACTGTCCACATGGAGCTAAATGCACCAAGTAAATACACAGATATCCTCCTTTGTCTATGGAGACTAAGAGTGGGGTCTGAGACCTGCACGGCCCTTGGGGTGGTGTAGCCCGCATGGGAGAAAGGGTTCTTCTATTTTTTTTTTAATCTGAGCATAGTTGACATACAGCGTTACATTCGTTTCAGGCGTACAAGGCAGTGATTCAACACGTTTATACATTATGCTACGTTCACCACAAGCGTAACTACCATCTGTCCTGATACCGCTGTGACAATGTCACTGACTACGGTCCTTATGCTGTATCCTGTATTCCCACGGCTTATTCTATAAGTGGAAGCCTGTGTCTCCCACTCCCCTTGGCCCATTTTGCCCAACCCCCTACCCACTTTCCCTCTGGCAGCCGTCAGTTTGTTCTCTGTGTTTACGGTCTCATTGTCTTCTATTTAATGTGTCTCATATTCCTCCCACGGGAGCACAAGCCTCATTTCTTTCTTTTCTTTTTTCAGAATGTTCATTCATTTTTTTAATGTGTATTTGTTTTGGGGGGGGGGGAGCGGGGCAGAGAGAGCGGGAGACACAGAATCCGCAGCAGGCTCCAGGCTCTGAACTGTCAGCACAGAGCCTGATGCGTGGCTCGAACTCAAGACCTGCGAGATCATGACCTGAGTGGGTCAGACACTTAACCGACTGAGCCACCCAGGTGCCCCCAAAATGTTTATTCATTTTTGAGAGAGCTAGTGGGAGCGGGGGAGGGGCAGAGAGAGAGGGGGACAGAGGATCTGATGGGGGATCTGAGCTGACAGCAGTGACCCCGATGCGGGGCTCGAACTCACGAACTGTGAGATCATGACCTGAGCCAAAGTCGGGCGTTCAACCGACTGAGCCACCCAGGTGCCCCTCTTTTTTAATTTTTAAGTTCCGATTAATTTGTTTTTTTTTTTTAATTTTTATTTATTTTTGAGACAGAGAGAGACAGAGCATGAACGGGGGAGGGTCAGAGAGAGGGAGACACAGAATCTGAAACGGGCTCCAGGCTCTGAGCTGTCAGCACAGAGCCCGACGCGGGGCTCGAACTCACGGACCGTGAGATCGTGACCTGAGCCGAAGTCGGCCGCTTAACCGACTGAGCCACCCAGGCGCCCCCCCGATTAATTTGTTTTTAAGTATACACTTTGATGGTTTTTAAATATACTAACGGGGTTGTACAATCAGGACATGATTTGATTTTCGAGCCTTTCTATCACCCCCAAGAGAACTCTCATGCCTGTCTGCCATCATTTCCCCCTCCCACCCCCACTGAGTTGCTTTTCTTTCTCTCTATATATGCTGCTTCTTACCATTTCGTATAAATGGAATCACATAACACATGGTCTTTTCGGACTGGTTTTCTTCACTTAGTATATTTTAAGGCCACAGCATATATATATATATATATATATATATAGCATATATATCAGCAGTCCATTCCTTTTCATTGCTGAATAGTCTGTGAGAGCTATTTCTTAGTTCTTCCTCCCCCAACCGCCCCAAATAAAAAAGTACCAAATGTGAGGCCCCACACAATCCAGCAGCTGGCCGCTTCTCCAGACTCAACCCCCACAACTCCGGACACCCTTCCGTTCGTTCCGCATGCTGCAAACTCCAACGTGTCGTGACCTCGTCTGCCGCCGTGCTAGCGAAAATGCTGTCCTGTTTCCCTAAGCACTATCCCCTGCAACACGCACACATCTACTCCACTTGGTTAACTCCTACTCATCCTTCGGATCTCTGTTTAAACCGTATTCCCTCAGAAGAGCCTTCCCTGACCCTTTGGACTGGGTCCAACTTTTCTCTTACGGGCTCTCTTAGCATCGCCATCAGAGCTCTTCCTACATGGGTAACTGGTGCATCACATGTGTGATTACTTCTTTGGTGCTCGCCCTGCCCCCTTCCCCCGCTCTTCCACATCCGCCTCCACTCCCCACCCACTCCCACTGCCGGAAAGGTCACAAGGGCCGGCACCGCGTCTGCCTGCCTGGCTTACCGTGAGCCCGGGACCAGGCCCATGGTGGGCGCACAGTAGACATTTGCTCTTGCCCCCCTGCCTGCCTGCCTGAGCCCTTGCCTTGAGCACTGACAGAGCCTAGATCTTCAACTCTCCCCATCGTGGCCGGGGGAAGGTGCACTTTCTGCGCCACGGAGTTTCCTAAAAGTGTCAGACTATAAAGATGTGCTGTTTTCAACTGATAGCATCATCGAGTTGACGATAAACTCAACCCGACAGCTAGAACGTAGTCGCTACAAAGTGTTCGGAGGCCAGCTACACAGCCTGGAATGGAGGGAATGTGCCGATGTGCTGAGGGCTCCCGGACAACTTCCCAACTTTTCAAGTAGCTCCCGGGGAAGACCCGGGGCAACCTGGCTCACTGAGGTGCTCACTCACACCTTCGTGTCATGCCAATCCCAGCGCGCTGAGCGGCACTTTGACTGGCTGTTTGTTTGACTCTGCTTTCAACGCCTCCCTTGGAAATATGACATCTGTCAGAATGAATCCAAGTAGCCTTCTCTCCAGCTTTCACGGCCACACAGAGCTCTCCACCCGTTGGGCACACTGAAAGACACTTTATGCTGTTTGAGAACACTCCTCTTAACCTGCTGATAACCTTTTGTGGCTGGCTGGCAAGACCCAAGACAACGTCGCTTTTCATTTGGGCCCGCTGAAAGTAAAACCACCCCAAACCATCCACTGTTAAGACTGTGTCTCTTTGTACTCGTGAGTCTTTACTCTTGAGTCTTGGCGGGAGATTCCGAAGGGGCAAATGGACCACACGAGTGAATGCCAATCACAACAACAGTGGAGCAGAGTGATAATTCAATTCAACAAGCGGTTATTGAGCGCTTACGATGTGCAGGACCCCGCACACAGTCCATGGGGGATAGAGATGAATAAACTACGGTTTCTGCCCTCCAGGAGCTCATGATCTGGAAGAGGAGGCAGACGCGCGAATAAATAACGTTAAGTGGTGCAGTCGAAGTGCGGAAGAAAAGAATGCCACCAAGACTCTAGTCTATTCTGCCGGGATCTAGATGGGCCCACTGGATTGTCTAGGAAGGCCAAGTGCCATTTTAATACAGTTCATTGGTCCCAGGTGAGGAAGGGAGAAGGTAAGTCCCTGGGGCCCGACAAACCCCAGAATGAGCAGTTGTGTTTTACCCATCAGAGTACAGACTCCCGGCCAAATAGTCACACAATCTGTTACGATGTGGCACTGGTCGGTCCCCTGCCGCTGAATACAAGTCACCTCCTTTTAAACTGCCTTAGAGGGGCGCCTGGGTGGCTCAGTCGGTTGAGCGTCCGACTTCCTCTCAGGTCATGATCTCGCAGCTCGTGGGTTCAAGCCCCGTGTCGGGCTCTGTGCTGACGGCTCAGAGCCTGGCACCTGCTTCGGATCCTGTCTCTCCTGCTCTGTCTCTGCCCCTCCCCAGCTTGTGCGCACACGTGTGCTCTCGCCCGCGCGAGCGCGCTCTCTCTCTCCCAAAAATAAACATTAAAAAATTAAAAATTAAAATAAAATAAATTGCCTTAGAACCACATGCTTGGGGGATGGTGTGCGCGAGCAAAGGAGCAGAAGCTCATGGCCGGGGCCAACCTGATTCCCAGGTTCTCGTAGTCTCTGGTACAAACACGACCTCACCCCCGTGTGTACCTGATCTTGGAAAAGGTCAGAAACTCAGACGACCGAGGCTTGCAAAGCTATGACAGCATTCTGCAGTGCCGGGGACATGTGCATTTAAACCTTTACCACTGGGAAATGGGGGCCTGATAGGGCCCACTGCCGGGCTTGACCTAAACCTGGGATGATTCCTGCTTATTTGGCCCGAGGGTGGAAAATAGTTTGCAGCTTGGTGTGAAATGGTGGGGACCTTTAAAGATTTAAGGATGAAAGCACTTGACAGGCTGGGAACGACGGCTAATCAACATTTCAAAGAGGTGGGTCCCGGTAATAAATGCTGTGAATCCCAGAACCCCAGGATGTGGCCTCTGATTAACAGTCTCCAGGCCCGCATAGCATCTCACATCGTCCTCCCTGCTGAACTTTGTCAGGACGCATACAGAGGGCGGAGCGTGTGGCCCTTGGGGTCTTGGGGGTTGCGGGGTGGGGGTCCAGGCCGGCTTACTGGCTCTACCACGTGAATCTGGGCAAGTGACCGTCAACTCTTTGCACCTCGCGCTCCTCCCCTTTACAGACGGTCCGAGAATTGCTACCTCCCAGAGCTGTTGGGAGGAACAGTTACGGAGCTAATGCACGTACAGAGCCGAGCACAGGGCTTTTGCTATGTGACAGGAATGTCATGTGACTTCCGCCACCTTTTCTCCTGCTTTGTGCTTGGGGGGGGGGGGGGGGGGGGGAGGTGGAGGCGGCACTTCTACCCCGTGGCTTCTTTCTCCTCTAAAACCAGCCATTGTAAGGTAGCGAAGCATAATGTTAATATTTCCTGTGGTTATGCGTTGAAGTTCCCTCCATTTATTTTATTTTTTTAAACTCTTCCTTTTTTTAAGTTTGTTTATTTTGGGGGAGAGAGAGAGAGAGAGAGAGAGCATGAGCAGGGGCGGGGCAGAGAGAGAGGGAGCGAGAGAATCTCAGGCAGGCTCTGCATCACCAGTGCAGAGCCCGACGCGGGGCTCGAACCCACGAACCGAGAAATCGTGACCTGAGCCGAAGTCGGACGCTTAACCGACCGAGTCACTCAGGCGTCCCTGAAGTTCCCCCAATTTAAAAAGCAGATTGAGGGGCACCTGGGTGGCTCAGTCGGTTAAGCGTCCAACTTCGGCTCAGGTCATGATTTCACGGTTCGTGGGTTTGAGCCCCGCGTCGGGCTCTGTGCTGGCAACTCAGAGCCTGGAGCCTGCTTCAGATTCTGTGTCCCCCTCTCTCTCTGCCCCTCCCTTGCCTGTGCTCTCTCTCTCTCTCTCTCTCTCAAAAAAATAAAGAAATAAACATTAAAAACATATTTAAAAACAACAGATTGGTTGAACAATTTATTTTCCCTAAGGTACTTTTTTGTGAGATTATCCCTCGAGCGGTCATGAGTTGGCAACAAGAATTAACGTTCCAGCCTTAAAGGAATGATGGGGGGATTCTGCCAGCAGCTAAGGCAGCGACCGCAGGGCGGGACCCACAGATTTTCTCAGACCCGCAGAAACCACACCTTGGAAGTGGCTGCTTGCTATCCCTGAATTCCAAGCCTGCTCCCCGTGCCCACCGCACCCTCTCTGCTTGGTGGCACATGAAGGCCACGGGAGTAGAAGCACTCTGCTGTCTCAGCCAGAGGCCTCCAGGCAGAGCACATAGAAAAGCTGTCTGAGATATGTCTCAGCCATGAGTTGCGTCTCTGGTCCAGGAGCAGGGCAAGCACGTGCGAGGGGGGCAGTGGAAAGGGAAGCAGAAGCAGCCCTGTTCACGTGTGTCTCCACCCCCCTGGCTTTACACACACACACACGCACACACGCACACGCAGGCACACGCACATATACGGAACTCTTACATTTATTCTCTACACAAGACCATGCCCCTTACTTCCACCCTCCTGTATACACCTGCAACTCAACATCTGCACTTGAACATCTACTAGTCTCTTTCTCTTTCTCTTTCTTGTGGTTGGCAATGTGCTTGGCATTATGCTGTGCTCACCACGAGAGGAGCTGCCATCTGTCCCCCTGCAGTGCCACTACGGTGCCATCGGCTCTAGTCTTTACGGTGTAGTTTTTATCCCCATGGCTTATGCATTCCGGAGCCTATGCCTTCCATTCCCCTTCACTGGTTCTGCCCATCCCCTCACGCCCCTCCTTCCCCTCCAGCAACCGTCCGTTTGTTCTCTGCGTTTACGAGTCTGTTTCTGCTCTTTATTTGTTCTTTTTGTTTCGTTTTGCTTTGTTTTTTTACACTCCACTTACAAGTGAAATCACATGGTATTTGTCTTTCTCTGAGCTATTTCACTAGTATAATACCCTCGAGATCCGTCCATGTGGTCACAAATGGCAAGATTTCATTCTTTTTTATGACGGAGTAATATTCCATTGTATATACAAACACACACACACACACACACACACACACACACACACAAACACACCCCGCATCTGCTTTATCCATTTATCTATTGATGGATAGATAATTAGGTTACTTCCATATCTTGGCTATTATAAATAATGCTGCAATAAACACAGGGGTTTTTGAATTAGTGGTTTTTTTTTTTTCCTTTGGGTCAATACCCAGTAGTGCAATTACTGAGTCATGTGGGATTTCTTTTTTGTTTCTTAGTATTAAATTATTTTCTAATGCCTATTTATTTTTGACAGAGAGAGAAAGAGAGAGAGAGAGAGAGACGAAGTGTGAGCGGGGGAAGGGCAGAGAGAGAGGGAGACCCAGAATCCAAAGCAGGCTCCAGGCTCCGAGCTGTCAGCACAGAGCCTGATGCAGGGCTCGAACTCAAGAACCGCGAGATCATAACCCGAGCCAAAGTCAGATGCTTACCAGACTGAACCACCCAGGTGCCCTTGGTATTTCTATTTTGAATTTTTTGAGAAACCTCCGTACTATTTTCCACAATGGCTGCAGTTCCATTTTCTCCACATCCTCACCAACAGTTGTTTATTTCTGGTCTTTTTTTTAATGTTTATTTATTTTGAAAGAAACAGAGAGAGAGAATGACAGAGGAGGGGCAGAAAGAGAGTGAGATAGAGAGGGAGAGAACGAGCAGAGAAGAGGCAGAGAGAATCTCAATGCCGGGCTTGATCTCACAAACTGTGAAATCATGACCCGAGCCGAAACTGAGTCAGACACTCAATCGACTGGGCCACCCAGGCATCTCTATTTCTTGTCTTTTTCGCACCAGCCATTCTGACAGGGGTGAGGTGGTATCTCATTGTGGTTTTGATTTGCATCTCCCTGATGATGAGTGACGTGGAGCATCTTTTCACGTGTCTGTGGGCCACCTGGACGTCTTCTTTGACGTCTTTGTTTCCATGTCAATAAATGGAATCACCATTCATCTACTTGCTCAAACCAAACACTGTGGAGTTATCCTTGGCTTGTCTCTCTTTTTTAACATCTTCCATCTACCCCTTAAAAAAAATCTTATTGACTCTACCTTCAGCATATATCCAGAATGTAACCCTGTCTCCCCAGCCCGATCACTGACACTTCAGTCTAAGCCACAAACATCTCTTACCTCTGTTATACAGTAACCACCAAAATGGTCCCCCTCGCTTGCATTCTTGTCCCCAATCATCTGTGCAACACAGCAGCCAGAGTGATCCTGCTAAGTCATAAGTCACTTCACGTCACTTCTTTGTTCAAGCTCTCGCAATAACGATCCATCTCAGAATAAAAGTCAGAGTTCTTGTGATAGCTTACGAGGCCCTCCATGATCTGGCTCTCCTCTACCTTTCTGAGCTCATTTCCTACCATTCCCCCTGTACTCTGAACTAGCTCCACTCGCCCCACTGCTATTCCTTAAAGACGCCAAGCATCTCCCTACATCAGAGCCTTTGTATTTTCTGAACTGTCTGCCTGAAATGGCCAGATGTTTGCAGAGTTTGCCCTTATACTTTATTCCGGTCTCTTCCCCATCGTCTCCTTGGCCCCACAGCAGAGAGGATACATACACATACTCACTCCTGTTGGTCACTCTCTGCCCCCCTTACCCACCTTTGGTCTTTTTTATCAATTGTCACCATGGCATATTTCTTTGGTTACTGTCTGTCCCCCTGCCCACCCCCCTCTAGCAGAAAGGCTCTCTAGGCTTGGGAAATCGGCAGCACAACTTGAATAACTCTTCAACTGCTCTCTGGTCAGCTGGCCTATAACATCTCACACAGGATACCCATAATATCCACTCTCAGATTCAAAGATTGCCAAGCCCATGCATTTCTTTAAAAATATTGTTTCTTTAGGTAGCATTTCTTTAAAAACACTATAATGTATAATAATAAAATAATAAATACATAAATAACATATGCATACATTTCTTAAAAGAATATTTCTTAAAATATTTCTTTAAAATCTAAGTATAATAAAATAATAAATTTACATATTAAGATAATATTTATTTAAAATAATATATGCACATGGTATAAAATCAACTAGCAACAATGCAAATTGAGTGAAAACTGAGATTCCCCTCTTTTTTTGTTTTTTTTTACTAGATCTCCAGGTACTCTGCAGAGGCAATCACTTTTCCCCACTCCTTGTGGACCCTTTTACAAAGAAAACTCAGTTATTTGAGGAAAATGACCCACACCCATTGTATTAAAAGAAAATCAAACAATTCAGGAACAAAAACAAATTTAAATGGTTATTTATTTATTTTGGAAGAGAGAGCATGAGCAGGAGAGGGGCAAAGAGAGGGAGAGAGAGAGAGGACCCCAAGCAGGCTCCACACTGTCAGCACGGAGCCCGACCCAGGGCTCGAACTCATGAACTGTGAGATCATGATCTGAGCCAAAATCAAAAGACAGATGCTTAACTGACCGAGCCACCCAGGTGCCCCCCAAAAAAAGAATTTTTAAAAAATCTAAAATAAAATGACATCCTTCTTCCCATGTCAACACCCATGGATCTAAGTGAATGTCAATTTAATATACAGTATGACTTTAACTGCTCTTCTAGAAGATATGCTCCTTTTAGATAGGCTAGCCCCCTCTGCCTCCAGGCTTTAGGCCTGGCTCAGTAAGTTCCAATGAATACTATGATCCCAAATGTGCTGCCCCACATTAGACCTTCAGGCTGGCTTTGCATATCACATGGATCAAGTGATAGAAATTCTAAGATCTAAGTTTTATTTCCAGTCACTTTTCTAATCACTATTCTCATAGCAGAATTACTTGTTGTTGAGGCCTCCAGAGTCATCCTGAAGGTGGAAAAATTATAGATATATGGAACAATGTTCTAAGAGAAGTACCAAGGTATCATTGATTTTT
The DNA here is from genome assembly GCF_023721935.1 of Panthera uncia. Lineage (NCBI taxonomy): Eukaryota > Metazoa > Chordata > Mammalia > Carnivora > Felidae > Panthera > Panthera uncia. The sequence goes on along the minus strand of NC_064817.1, from coordinate 110,844,656 downwards.
AACACATGTTTATTGAGCATCTATTATGTGACAAGCGCTGTCGTAGCAATAAACGAAAACAAAGATCCTTATCCCTGGGCAACTTATTTTCTCGTGGGACAAGACGGTCGGTAACCAAAGAAATGTGTCAGATGGTGATAACTGCTAAGAGGAAAAGTGAAGGGGGGTGAGGGCAGAGAGTGACCACAAGAGCGGGTATACGTGTGTGCTGTTTCAGTGATGGCACGAGGGATGGTTTCTCTCGCGAGAAGACAATTAGAAAGAGGCATAATGAAGTGAGGGGCAAGTCCTGCAAACATCTGGGGAGACAGCATTCTGGGCTAACGGTTCAGAAAATACCAAGGCCCTGATCTGGGGATAAGCGTAACATCCTTAAGGAACGGCAAGTGTGGGGAGAGTGGCAGGAAATGAGATTAAGAATGAACCAGAAGAGAGTCACCAGCTGATGTGAATGTCAGGGGGGTGAAAATCTGCAAGGAGCTGGGGCCGGGAGGAAAGGTCTAGGATCAAAGCGGGAGGCTTCATTGTGTTCTGAGTTAAGAACACAGGCAGGGGAGAGGTATGCTGCTGGCGACTGAAGGAATGATGTCGACAGAAGCCAGGAACAGCAGAACTCCAAATTTGTTGTCTTCCCTGAAAAAGACCATGAGTTTCGGCCTGAAAAGGTTAGAGGACTTCAGTGAGAGGCAGCAGAGGGCCAAAATTGGCAGGAGAGTGTGAGAGAGTGCGTAGATGCTACATAAATGAGTTTGAAACCCCTTACCCCGATGACTGCGTACCCAATGAAAAGAGCTTAGGAAAAGGGACGCGTACACAAAAAATTCCAAAAGTTAGGTCCCGGACATGATAAATGTGTGATGATGTGTATATCAAACAAGGCTGTCAAATGGAACATTAAAGGGATGGTTTAGGTGAACCGAGTGGAATTTGTAGTGTTGCCATGGCCAGTAGTGATCACTGGGGCCCCACACGGGTTCAGGGCATTCTATCAGATGACCTTTAAGGCCTGAGGATGTAGTGATCAAAAGCTGTTCCCTGAAATGACATTCCCCTGCTATAAATTATGGTCAAGGTAAACACTTGCTCGCTGATAGATCCAAGATGACACAATGTTCAAGCTGAATTTAATAGCCAAGAGACTGAATCAAAATGTCAGAAAGTATCTACGGTCTTTTCACACAATGTACGGGTGAAAAGAGTCTAGGAAACATCAGGTTTACGGAAGTGACGACTTCCTATGTTTGGCCCCAGCAAGGTCCGTCAGCCTCTGTTACTAGCGACACCGAAGGACAGGCTGGTTCCCCCACTTGTGCCTTTTTTCCTTAAACAGCCGAAGTATCGTTTAGGAGCAATGGAACTGAACTAAATTGTCACTAAAGCCAGACGCTTTTAATCAGCTTTGGCTGGACTCTCCGCTACCCAACAATTAGCGTGTTACTCATGTAAAGGAAAAATGGAAGCAGCGACAGTTAGGAAAGGCCACTGGCACTCCGGATTCTTTGCGATGGCCATGCCCACCTCCAATTACAGGAGCATTTCCAGCCACTCTAGCTCAGATTTCCTTGATGGCAGCATTATAAATAATCAGCACGATTTGCTTCTGTTTCAAAACATGTCCTCCTCATCATTCAAAAACTCTTTATTCTTCAATGCTGAGCTTACAGGGGCAGCTCAATTATGAGGTCATTGTGAAAGAATTCTGAACGAAAAAAAAATTGCATCTTTCTCTGCCTGAATGGTCAGAATGGGCCTGAATCTAGCAAATAACGGTGCAGCCCTCCACTTCCTGCTTCATCGGCCCCCAGGATGGCTGTAAAAAAAAAAAAAAAAGAAAAAAAAAACAACGATGAATTATTGAGTTAAATTTTCAACGTTTAGACTTTAGTGACTTAACCACTGTGTTAGAAGTCCACGGTGCGTTTGAAGTGATCAAATAGCATCTTCCATTAATATTAGGTTGAAGAAAGCATAATTAAGCAAGGACATTTTTTCCTGGCCCCCTTCCCTAAAAAGAGAGTCAACAAAGTATACACATTTAAATTCTCCTTTCTTTCGAATTGAGTAAATGCTTTCCTCTGCTAGTGTGTTTGATAAAGAATGGACCAGAAGGTCTTGAATATAGAGGACAAACTGAGAGTTGCTGGAGGGGTGTTAGGTAGGGGGATGGGCTAAACGGGCGATGGGCATTAATAAGGAGGAGACTTGTTGGGATGAGCACTGGGTGTTTTGTTTTAAATATAATTTATTGTCAAATTGGTTTCCATACAACACCCAGTGCTCATCCCAACAAGTGCTCTCCTCAATGCCCATTACCCACTTTCCCTTTTTCCCCACCCCCCCATCTACCTTCAGTTTGTTCTCAGTATCCAAGAATCTCTTATGGTTTGCCTCCCTCCCTTCCTCTCTGTAGCTTTTTATTTTTTCCCCTTCCCTCCCCCATGGTCTTCTGTTAAGTTTCTCAAGTTCCACATATGAGTGAAAACATATGATATCTGTCTTTCTCTGACTTACTTTGCTTAGCATAATACCCTCCAGTTCCATCCACGTTGCTGCAAATGGCCAGATTCCATTCTTTCTCATCGCCAAGTAGTATTCCAGTGTATATATAAATCACATCTTCTTTATCCATTCGTCAGCTGATGGACATTTAGGCTCTTTCCATAATTTGGCAACTGTTGAAAGTGCTGCTGTAAACATCGGGGTGCACGTGCCCCTATGCATCAGCACTCTTGGATCCTCTGGGTAAATTCCTAGCTGTGAGCACTGGGTACTATATGTAAGTGATGAATCACTAAATTCTATTCCTGAAACCAATACTGCAGTATATGTTAACTAACAGGAATTTAAATTAAAAACAAAGAATGGATCACAAGTTTACTCAAAGAATATAAAGCAATTTTCTTTCCTTTTAAATACAGGGAAATATAACTAAAAAAGAAAAGAACTCACAGAAAAGCACTTTGAGCAAGCAATTCACAGTTGAGGAAATGGAAATGACCTATGTACATATGAAAATACACTCCACCTCACTAGCAATCAGAGACATACAAATTGCAACGCTAATGAGATACCATACGGCCTAAAAGGTAGAAAAAAATTTTTTTAACATTCTTTTCTTTTTTTTTAATGTTTATTTTTTCAGAGGAGGGGGGCAGAGAGAGGGAGACAGAGAATCCCAGGCAGGCTCCGTGCTGTCAACATAGACCCCAACGCGGGGCTCGATCTCACAAACTGTGAGACCATGACCTGAGCCAAAATCAAGAGTCAGACGCTTAACCAACTGAGGCACCCAGATGCCCCAAGGTAGGACAATTTTTCAAGAGTGACAATATGCAGAGCAGATAAAACTCTGAGGAAAATGGCTTTCTTGCATATTGATAACATAGTACAACTTCTTTGGAGGGGAGATTGGAAATATCTGTCAATATTATCAACAATATATCCTTTGACTCATTTTCACTCCTAGGAATCTGTCTAATGAAGTGAGTTATATAAGTGTGGAAAAATATGTGTATAAGGTCAGAATCATTGCAGCATTATTTGAGAATAAGCTATATATATATATATATATATATATATATATATAAACAAAGAATGGATTATATATATATATATGTATATAAACAAAGAATATGTATATAATATATACTCTGGAACCCTTACATTGCCACTACCAAAAATTAGCAGATCTACATTACTGATGTATAAGAATGTCCACGATATATTGATATATTGCTTAGTGAGTACAGCAAGTTGTTTCATTGTATTTATTGTATGGGCCCACTTCCGGGTATGTGTGTGTGTATGTGTGTGTGTGTTAGGTATATTCCTGTGTATATACAAGTGGAAATGTAGAAAATGAGTAAAAAATAAACTTTCATTTTACAACTGTATACACGTCAAAAAATTAATAGCTAACATTTATTGAGCACTTACTATATACTAGAAACTCTCACAAACGTCTTATAAGTATTAATTCATTTAATATCCATAACAATGCTAGGAGGTCAATGTTATGATATAGATGAAGTAGCAGAGAGGCACAGAGAAGCTAGGGAACTTACCCAAGGTCAATGCAGCCAGTATTACAGTGCATCATTATTATTTTTTTTTAACAATTCACATGCATTGCTTTTGTACATTTTAATCTCCTGCAATTCCTACACTCAGAAGTGCCCATAACGGGAGGCCCCTGGGTGGCTCAGTGAAGCGTCCAACTTCGGCTCAGGTCATGATCTCACGGTTCGTGGGTTTGAGCCCCACGTCGGCATCCGCGCCGACGGCTCAGAGCCTGGAGCCTGCTTCGGATTCTGTGGCTCCCTCTCTTCCCTGGCCTCCCGCACTCATATTCTCTCTCTGTCTCTCTCTCAAAAATAAATAAACATTAAAAAGAAAGAAGTGACCATAATAACATTTTGACATCTTTTCTTCCAGTTTTTTTTTTTCTATACACATGTAATGAAATCACACAGGATATACAGTTTTGTATTCTTATTTTCTCAATTTATATTATTTCACAAACTCTTCCCATGATATTTTCACAATAACCCCAAGGAAATTCCCAATATTTATAAATATATTTTTAAGGATGCATACTGTCACATCATTTGCACATATTGTACATTTACTTACACCTTCCTTCACTGTTATTTCTAACATTTATTACAAAAGATTACATGATAGACAATTCTGTGCATAATTTTCAGTCTACTTCCCTTCAGATAGAGTCTCTCAGAAGTGAAGTTACTGGGGTCAAAGGGAAGACACATTTTTAAGGCTTTTGTCAGATATTGCCAAATTTATCTTCTTTGTCTTTTAATGCTTACTTATTTATCTTGGGAGAAAGAGAGAGGGCGCGTGCACGTGAGTGGGGTAGGGGCAGAGGAGAGAGGGAGAAGAGAAAATCCCAAACAGGCTATGAGCTGTCCGTGCAGAGCCCGACTCAGGGCTTGATCTCATGAACCATGAGATCATGACCTGAGCCGAAATCAGGACCCAGATCCTTAACTGACTGAGCCACGCTAGCGCTCCCATTTTCTTTTTCTAAAAAGATGCCCTTTCTGGAACCTCAGTACCATTTCTTCCTGTCATTTCCTAGTGCACTTGCTATAACAGTCTTTCCGCACGCATATTTTCTTTGTATTTAATAGACGTGTATACCGTGAAATGATTACCACAATAAGGTTAGTTAACATATACATCACCTCACATAGTTACCATTTCAGGTATATATTTTTAACAATTCAAGAGGGGCAAGGCTTAACCTGAAGAACGAAGTCTCTAATGGCAGCATTTTAGGGAACAACGGCAACAGAAGACAGAAGAGTTGGGAGTATGGAACCTTCCAGGCACCTGTCTTCGCACCGCTAAGCTTTAGGCTGTTGGGTTAGTAATATTAGTCACTGATGTAAATCTCTCACAGCTGTTGACGGTTCCAGAATTTCTACTGAAAAGGAGCACCAAAGAGTCTTCGACCACAAGACCACCTCGAGTTCACCGCAGCCACTCACGTCCAAGGTCAACCCCCAGATCTAGTCGTCACTAAATCCAGGCAGTCCTCGCTGTGCCTGGTGAGTGGGGGAGGTTGGGGTGCTGAAAACGGCTGTCAGCTGAACCAGCGCAATCTTAACCAGTGAGCAAAATCGCGGTTGTCCTATGACATTTACATTTTTGGTCCAAACGTTAAAACCTCCCTCACTGGCCTTTTCATTCTGAGTGTATAGGAGAATGAACTACTTGTGAAACTCGTATCTGTTTAGTCCGCTGTAATTCAAAACATCAGAAATGTTGACAATTAAAGTGCTTTATTTCCTTGTGAAAAAACTGAGCCTGGAGGGGGGTCTCAGTCGGTGAAGCGTCTGACTCTTGATGTTGGCTCAGGTCACGTTCTCACGGTTCTTGAGATTGAGGCCCATGGAGAGCTCGGCACTCAACAGGGAGCACGGTGCCTGCTTGGGATTCTCTCTCTCTCTCTCTCTCTCTCTCTCTCTCATTCTCTCTCCGACCCTCCCCTGCTCGTGCCTGTGTGCTCTCTCCCTCTCTCTCTCTCTCTAAACATTAAGAAAATGTTTAAAATAAAACATATCAAGGGTAGTTTGAACAGTACTTGTCTTCTTCTCATAACTTCTGATACCCAGAGAACATCTTTTCACGCCTCGGTGCAGTGCCATACTCCTTTCTGAAGTTTGGAGCAGCTTCCGACATCTTATCCTTTGCATGCTCGATACTGTGGAATATCTCCACGGATTCCCTCTGTGGGAGCTGTTGCCGCTGTCACTTCCTTTGGCATATCTATTCTTCTTGTCACAACTTTCCTCATCTGCGTGAGAAAGTTTACCTTCACGAAGTTCCTCTGGGCGATTCTACTTAAGTTCCTCTGCATACGTAGGGTTTTCTGGAATAGTGGCTCTGTCCACTCTGCCACGACCCCACAGTCGGGTCTTTCTCCCGTAAGGCCATATACCCTCGATTTGAATTTCACTTTCAGCATTCTATTTTGTTTTGTTTTGTTTTGTTTTTGGTCTGTTTCTTCGCTGCCCTTTCATCTTCGTTGGCCAATCGCCCCCTTTTTGAGCCTCCAGTTTTGTAAAACGTCACGTGGGTTTATCACCGTGAGTCGAGGAGGTGACAGACAAGTATGTTGTTGAGGGGGGGTTGTGCTGTTATTTAACGAAACCCTGGTCACCTCACGGGTGGGGAAACCACACGCCCCACTTGCTTTCGGTCTATTCCGAACACGGCAGCCAGAACAATCTTTTAAAAGCAGAAATCAGACCTGACACTCCCCTGCTCAAAACACATCAGCGGGTCTCACTTTCCTCAGAGTAAATGCCAAAGCCCTTCCTGTGATCTACAGGGCCCCCTGGACCTGCCCCCCCTCTACAACTCTCGATCCACTCCCTCCACTCCAGCCACACCGGCCTCCTCGTTCTGGGAACACACCAGCCCTTCTCCTGCCTCAAGGCCCTCCCACTGGCTGTCCCATGGGCTGCCCCCTTGGCCCGGGTGTCTCTCCCCTCAGATGTCCCCCTTTCCTCACTTCTTTCAAGTTTTTGAACAAAACTGATTTTCTCGTAGAGACCTGCGCCAACCGCCTTACTTAATCCTACAACCTGCTTCCGGCTCCCGCCCCAGCATGCCTGACGTGCCTCGCCTGGCTCTGCCTTTTCGTTTTCCAGCAGCACCGATTACTATCTAACACGCTATGCCATTTACTTCGTTTTAAATGCCCGTTATTTATCATTTCTCTCCCCTCCCAATAACGTAAGGTCCGTGAAGGCAGGAAACTTTGTGTTTGGTTCACCACCGTTTTCCAAGTAGCTAGGATAGCGCTTAGCATATAGTAGGTGCAGAGTGAATAATTCTGTGAATGTGTGAGTAGGGTAATCCGTACCACTATTCCCAAGCGCGTTTTTCTCAAGCCATATGTTGCAAATATTTTTCAGAAAACAAGGTCACCCTAGGTATGTGGCACAAGGATTAATTTGCGGGGACGGGGGAGAATCTCCAAATAGATAAAATGTCAAGTTGCATGTCTTGCAGAACAGCCTGAGACAAGGTTTACCCCGGGAAATTTATTCAATTAAATGAGAACATGAACCTTATCACAGTTGCTCTTAGCAGCAGCAAAAGAACAAAACTCACCATTCTGTCTCCTAAGAGTTCTAGCCATTGCCTAAATGAACACACCTGTAATTAAAAAATTTTTTTTTACATTTTTATTTGTTTTTGAGAGACAGACGCAGAGCATGAGTGGGGGAGAAACAGAGAGAGAGGGAGACGCAGAATCCGCAGCAGGCTCCAGGCTCCGAGCTGTCAGCACAGAGCCCGACGCGGGGCTCGAACTCCCGAGCTATGAGATCATGACCTGAGCCGAAGTCGGGCGCCTAACGGACGGAGCCACCCAGGTGCACCTGACCACACCTGTAATTGAAATCTTTTACCAGCTAAAATAGATTTGGGGAAGACATGTGAATCTTTTCTTAAGCTGGGTCTACTGATTCAAATCCCCGAAGGTATCCATAGTTCCTTTCTAGTTTACCTCCTGCCTTAGTGAGGGCCATAGAAACTACCATTATGCTTAAAAGGAGTGTTCCAAGAGCCTTCGATTACCATCTTACTTCCCCACATAAACAGATGGCGGCTTTTTTACCTTTAGGCAAAGGGACTCCTAATCCTCTTCCATTGCTCGATGTTCTAATTATCAGAGAGCATTTCCTCATTCATAATCTCCCCGCAAGGGAAGGCCACTTATCTTCTCTTCCTCCTACAGAGATTAACTGATCTTCATCTTGATACAAACGTTCAACTCTAATTCATTCTTTTCATCCCCAAACTCAATAACACCAATTCATTGCACTTTCTTCATATAGGTCTTATTTTACAGTCTGGGCATTCGGAAATGCCTATTTTCATCTCAGATCAAACTCTCTCTTTCTTGATGTTAGAAGACTCCTAGTTTTGCACCTAAAATATCCTTGAAAACGTATACTGAAGTCCAGTGTTTTCCCCACTTGAAATCCAGAAATGATTCTCGGAGAATGTGAGGTCTCTCAAGTTTACGTTATTTTGATGTCTATCTAAACAAGACCTTTATGTAGGCATGTCATGAATCATCTAGATGGCCACCTTATAATAGGATTGACATATGATTCCTGGGCTTGACCCTGCTTTTGATGTAAGATCAAGGAGACTCTAAGCAGTCATACTAGGATTGTGTTGGGCTTATGGGTAAAGAAGAGAAATAAAGGCCAGATGTGTGTCGTAAAAGCAAAGGTTTCATGCTAGTATGAATGGGCAAAAAGGAGAGAAGGCTGCATTACCACTCAGTAGTACAAGCATCGCGCTTAAAAAAAATTCTTTTTTGTAATGTTTATTTTACTTTTGAGAGATAGAGACAGAGCATGAGCAGGGGAGGGGCAGAGAGAGAGGGAGACACAGAATCTGAAGCAGGCTCGGGGCTCCGAGCTGTCAGCACAGAGCCCGACGTGGGGCTCGAACTCACGAACCGTGAGATCATGACCGGAGCCAAAGTCCGATGCTCAACTGACTGAGCCACCCAGGCGCCCTGACTTGAGCTAATTTGAATTGAACTCCTGCCACTTACAACGCAAAGGGTCTAGACTAATGCAACTTCAAAACAAAACATGTAAAAGTTTAAAAGCAGGCCCACAAATAGGAAAGACTGGAAACAATTCTAGGGTCTATCAAACAGAATAAGTGAAATAAACAGTGGCAGGTATATTCCCACCATAGGATGCTCATCAGCCGTAAAAGAAAATGAGGACACTCCTATTACACGGATAGAGAAAGTTCTCCAGGCTATACTGTGAAGTGAAAAGTGCAAAACAGTATACACAGTATGTGGTCATTTGTGTGAGAAAGGGGTAAAAATATAGATATTTGCTTTCATCTCATGAAGAATCACTGTCTATAGGGGGTGGAGGGAGGAGTAAATGGTACGATAGGTGAGCCTAAGACTTTTCTGGGGATTCCTTGGTACGTCCCTTTGACTTCTGAACTACGTAAACGTGTTACCAATTCAAAACCATAATGGTTGCAAATATATCAACAGACTATTAGAGGGAGGGATCTATTTCTAGTGAGCTAGGAAATATAAGCCGTCATTAAATTTTTCGCTTAGACACTCTCTTCTATGATCTAGTTCTAGCGTTTGGTATTTTTGCCCTTTACAATTGAATACAGTTTTCCACCGGAGAATGCCCAGAGCTGCTGGTTCCCCCCAACAAGCTCGTGTCTTCTGAGAGCAGTTAGAATAAATCCAACCAGAAAGTAAATTATGTATGTGTTCAACCTTGAGCTGGAATTAGAGGGAATTAGAGTATTTAGATAAAATTTGAATCCCATTAGTCCAGTTATTAAAAGGACAGTAATATTATATCTTTGTCAATCACATTTGAATGGGAAGGGACTACCAAAATACTTTCCTACACGGAATTAATCGCCCCCAAACAAGGTGGATAATAGTTAAGACTAAGTCAGCTGTCATCATTCCAACATTACTCTTACCTTCTTGCTGATTACTCAATATTTGAATTTCATCCTGCTTTGTTAATGCCCTTAGAACTAAGTTTTACAATATTCTTGTTCATTTGGAGCTTTGACTTTATCTATAGTAAGGGTTCTTAACCTAGGACCCCCAGGTAGAATTCAGAGAATCTATTAAAGTGGGTCGGAAAACAATTACAACTTTATTTCTACTAACTTCTAACTGATGTAGCAGTTCCTTTTGTTGTGGTGTAAGCAACAGACCAGAGTAACATCAGCAGCACCTATGACTTGGTCGCCAAGAGAAATCAGGTACTTTCTTATCACATTGGACTAGATGATATCTCAAATATCATCATGGTCATTACTACTTCAAAAGTAGCATAGTTACTAAGCCCACCAATAAATCTTGTTATTCACTGAGTTCATAAAGATATATCTATATCTATGTAAAACTATATTAGGGATCTTCAAATAGTTGGATAACTTTTTCCATGTGATTATCTCCTTGGGAATCCTATGGGTTTTATTTAAATTAAATTAAATTAAATTAAAGACGTTTATGATTCAAATGACACCATTAAGAAAGTGAAGAGTCAGGGGCGCCTGGGTGGCTCTGTCAGTTGAGCATGACTCTTGATTCCAGCTTAGGTCATGACCCCAGGGTGGTGGAATGGAGCCCCTCGTCGGGCTCCGTGCTGCGTGTGGAGCCTGCTTGGGTTTCTCTCTCTCCGTCTCTCTGCCCCTCCCCAGCTCAGGTGCTGGCGCGCTCTCTCTCTCAAGACAAATAAACATTAAAAAAAAGAAAGGGAAAAGGCAACCCCCAATATGGAAGACGATATTTGCAAATCATATACCTGACAAGAGGCCTGTTTCCACAGCATATAAAGAACTCTTACAAACCAATAACAAAAAGCCAACCCGATGTAAACACGGGCAAAGCATTTGAATATACGTTTGTCTAAAGATGGAAACATGGTCAATAAGCACAGGAAAAGGTGCTCCACATCATCGGTCGTTAGGGAAACGCAAACCAAAACCACAATGAGACACAGCTTTACGCCCCCTAGGATCGCCGTGATTTTTAAAATGTCAATAGCAAGCGTTGGCAAGGGTGACAGGAAGCGGGAGCCCACCCTGCTGGCGGAAGCGTGACGTGGTGCAGCCACTTTGGAAAACAGTTTGGTAGCTCTTCACAAGGTCAAACAGAGTTATCGTGTGACCCAGCAACGTCTCCGTGTGTGGCCAAGAGGAACAAAGACATAGGTGCACACAAAAACTTGTACACAAGTGTTCCCAGCAGCAGTTTTCACAGTAGCCGGAAGGTGGAAATAACCCAAGTGTTCATCGACAAAACACTCTGGAGATGGCTAGTGGTGATGGTTGTGCAACTAGACGAAGGTACTTGATGCCGCTGAACGGTGCACTTGAAAATGGTTCAATTGGTCGATTCTAAGTTAGGCATATTTTCCCACAATAATAGAAAAAAGGAGTGAAGCATCAATCCAGGCTACAGCGTGACTGAACCTTGAAAATGTCATGCTAAGCGAAAGGAGGCAGACACAAAGCTACATGTCACATCGTCCCATTTGTACGCTCTATCCAGAATTGGCACATCCATAGCGCTAGAAAGTAGAGTAACGGTTGCCCGGGGAGGGGGGTTGGGGGTGGGGGGGAAGTGGTCTGTTTCTCCCCGAGGAGAACCCCTGCTCTACCAGCAGGCACTGTGGGGGAGGTAATCATTCTGGATCCCTTGCTTGCTGGCCCTACACCCGCGGAACCTACAGCCTGTGGGTGAGCTGGAGCGAGAGCCATCGAGCCCGCCATGACTGGGGCAGAGCCTTCGCCCCACAGGCAGGAGCTGACTAGGGGAAGAAAGCATCAGTCCTCCTGTTGGCACCTTCCCGAGCAGTGCTTCTGCAACATGGGGACGTGGAGATGAGCCATAGCCCCGGACTGGAGGCTGGGGCAGAGGGAGCCCTCTTCTTGTCAGCCACGCCTGAGAACACAGTTGCCATCACTGGCCTGGGGTAGGGTGCGGGATGGGGGCAGGTTTGGCTTAAATGACACAGACTCATTTTTCTTCCCAAGATTTAGTGGGTTGTCTTGAATGAGCCTTTCTCCGTTTTCTTTACGCCTCGGAACAATTTCGGGAGGCTTTAAATATTTCTGTGTGTTTTTTTAAAAAATAAGTTTTACCCGTAAATTGCTTGTTTTGTGGACGGGACGTCCAAGCTCCTCGCGCTGCCATTCCAGAAGTCTCTCTTCTCTCTTTTTTTTTTTTTTTTTTAACTTCTGATTTTTCTGTCGCCTAATTACATCAGCCACTATGTCCAGAATGATGTTAATAGTAATAGTAAACGCCCGGGTCTCGTTGCACACTTTAAGGAGAATTGAAGGTGTATTTGTTTTATGTGTATTTATTTTTGAGAGAGAGAGCGCGCAAGCAAGGGAGGGGCAGAGAGTGGGGGGTGGGGGGTGGGAGACAAAGGGTTCAAAGTGGGCTCCTCACTGACAACAGAGAGCCCGATGCAGGGCTCGAACTCACGAACCAGAAGATCATGACCTGAGCCAAAGTCGGACCTCAACCGACTGAGCTACCCAGGCGCCCCTGGAAGGTTTCATTTGAATGACTCTGTCATTAAAGCTTAACGGCACTGAAAAGTCCTAAGGGATAGAATTTTGAGCCCCCACTGCCTTAAGGAGCCACACTCAGAGTTCAGAGTCCCTAAATGATGTCAGGGACCCTGCACACCGAGAAGACTAGCTCCTTATTTAGGACGGTTTGTTCACAAGTATAAGCAAAGAGTTTCCAATGGGATTGCTTGCCATTTGACCTCAGGTGGCTTCTCTTGGCTTAAACGTTAGGTCCTCCGCTAAGCACATCTTAAAAGTGACCACGGCCCAGCGCTGCCTATGAATAACTTAAGAGACCTTTCTTTATAAATATGACCTCTCTCTTCTGTCTTATCAGCCTCCTCTCCACTGGTATCATTCCCTTGGCTGACAACACGCTCAGGTTTTAAGTAGCCTGAAATAACCTTCCCTTGTAGCTGCTACTGTTTTGAGTTACTGTCACCTCTGTCCCTCTCGTTTTGTGGTCCATGTTGAAAGAGTTGCTTTCTCTTTGCTGTCTCTACTGACCTGCTTTCACCTGCTACTTAGCCTCTTATTTAATTCATCCCTAACTCTCCGAGGTCTCTAAAAGGGACTTCCTAATGGCCTCATCTCTGTCTTCGTTTTCTAGATCTTTTTACTGCATTTGACCCCATGGTCCACATCTTCTACTTTCAGACTATTCTGCCTCACTTAGCTTCACTGACTGTGCACTCTAACCCCCTCTGTCGATTCCTTCAGGTTCCTTTGCTAGATTCCTTCCCCAATTCTCAGTAAGCGTGGCTTCTCCTGCGCTCTGTCCTGGCGGCTTCATCCTCCCAGAAACCCCGGGAAAACCCTATCTGTGTTTTGCAGTTAAAAATATCCTAAATAAGAAGAAATCGTTTTTGCCTCCTAAACGTATAACTTGGGATCTGAACTTTCTCCTGAACTCTTCCTTGTGTCTTAACTGCCTCTTAAACATTTCTATCTCCGTACTTCCTCCAGAGAAGAGAAATGAGCACTTACCACTTGCTAGATATTGTACTAGCTGCTTATAGGCTCCCATAGACTCCTCTCACTCATTCTATAAGGCAGATATTATTGCCCCATAGATATGTCTATATCTGTAGATACGGAAAATGAGAGTCAAAGGAAAAATTCCTTACCCAAAGCCAAACCCATGTTTCCAATTTCTATCGCCGTACTCTTTCTGAAAATGCAGCGCTCCGAGGTATGGGCAACATGTTCTAAAACCAAACTCCTGGTTCTCTTCTACTCCAAAACCAATTCTCCCTCCAGCGTTTTCCGTTTCTTTTTTTTAAATGTTTATTTATTTTTGAGACAGAGAGAGACAGGGCATGAACGGGGGAGGGTCACAGAGAGAGGGAGACACAGAATCTGAAACAGGGTCCAGGCTCTGAGCTGTCAGCACAGAGCCCAACGCGGGGCTCGAACCCACGGACCGCGAGATCGTGACCTGAGCCGAAGTCGGCCGCCCAACTGACTGAGCCACCCAGGCGCCCCCAGCGTTTTCCGTTTCTGCTGATGAAGCCACACTGGAAATTTCAGAGTCCTCCTCAGCTTCTTTCTCTTCTCTGCCTGCAACCAACCAGTGGTCCTGGCTGGCACGGCCTCTTCATTCCCTCCCAGCTGCCACTCTGCTCTGTGAATCGATTCCTACCCCCTCGTCTAGGCACCTCTGTTGGCTACTGAACCGATTGTGCGGGATCTAGTCAGGCTTGCCTTCCAGTTGTCCTGTCCAATCCATCTGTCCGTCCTCCTCTAAGGCCAGTTCCATCCGTCTCTGGGCTCTGGTTTCCCACCTGTAAATGAAAGCATTGGTTGGGTTACCATAGAGGCTCCCAACTTTCTCACAGCCCAAGACCCCATTTCTTTTGTTTTGAACTGGTGGAGCTCATGGCTAGAAGAACTTTTCTGACGTTAAACTTTTCATCTGTTAAGACACAATTAGCTTGTCTTCCTATTACAAAAATAATCATACGTTCATCACTGCCAGTGAATGCTTCTCATCAGCGTTCCGGTTTGATGAATTCTAGCCCAGAACAAATACCATCGGCATTGTAGTCGAAATGTGCAGCTTTATTACGGAGAAATGCATGGCTCCCTCTCGTCTTTCTGAAATCTTGACAGCCCCTCCAGAACCCCCAGTGTGGTTACCAGTGGCCCCTGGATGGTGACCACTGGGCAAGGAATCTCTAAGGAATCTTTCAGCCCTGCCAGTCTGTGATTCCTAAAGTACAGCACTGATCATGTATCTCCCCTGTTGATTATTCCGTAAGGGCTCCCCATTGCCTCCTAAATTAACTACAAACCACTTAGCCTGGAATTCAAAGCCTGCCACGCTCCAGCCCTAACATAATGTTTTTTTAAATTGTGAGCTGACAGCCGTGCTTGCATGAGCAACAAACTATTAAGTGCAAGCATACATGCAGAGTTTACTGTTCTAATCACAAATAAAACCGACAACAAAGTTAATCTGACACATACTTAATGATATACCTAATGGTTATTGTGTTGGGTGGTAATTAGTCATAAATGGTAAGCAGTTCGCATAAATGATTGTAATTAGTATTACTTTTCCACACTCAGACCAATGTTTCCAGTTTCCTTCCATACTATTAGTTCTTCAGCATCCCTAATCAGCATCCATGCTGGCAATTTTCGCTGATACTATGTACCATTTAATCATCATCATCACATACATGCGCACACTCTTCCATACATTATGAGACAAAAGGTCCCAGCCCTTCCTCTCTGGCAGCTGAGGTTTCGCCGCGCTCCCACCCCCACTGCCTCCTGCCGCCTGGGACCGAGGTCCCCCCCGCACTAGGGTCGCGTGCTCTGTCTCCTTTTTCCTGCCCAGCCCCCAAGCCCAAGCCCAAGGCCTCTTCCACTCATCTCTCTACTTGGGGCGCTCTGAGTGGCTCGTGTCTATTTCAACACCAGAAGGCTTGAAGCTTCAGAAATCCGGTCCCTTATAGCTATACCGTTTCCGAGAGAGGAGGAAAGGCTACGTTACGTTTCCCGGGTTGTGTCGATGGAGGGGGGGCGGTCACAAGGGAAGGGCCCTTCAGTGTTGTCCGTCGGGGTAGGAGGCGTTAGAAAGGGAGGTGGCAGGAGCTGGGGGCTCAGAGAGGAGACATGTATTTACATCAGAATAGGGTCCTGGCTGCAACTTGATAATTCCCAACACAGGTATTCAAACGAAGGCAAATAAGATGTCAATTACACAGTTATTTGAAAATATTCAGGTGATTTCTTAAAGTCAGTACTCACGTTTGCTGTATGATAATGCAAAGGCTCCCGAACCAGAAGGCAGAAGAGCAGGAGAGCAGGACTAGGCGTAGTTCCCTTACTGGCTCACTGCGTGACAGTGACAGCGGGCAAGCCAATGGCCTCTCTAACTGTGCATCCGGAAAATGGGTCTTAATCCCAATGGTGCTGCTCTTTGCCTTGGTGCCCAGCCTCAAAACCTTCATTCAGGCCACCAGCGTCTCACATCTGGACCACGGTGATCGCCTTCTAACTGGTCTCATTTCCACTTAATGCCATTTCCAAATCCATTCTCCCTATGGCACCTAGAGTGGTCACTTTTTAAATTTATTTAAAATATGCATAACATAAACATTTTAAGCATGCAGTTCAAAGACATTTAGTACATTCCCAATGTTATGCACCCATCACTTCTGTTTAATTCCAAAACATCTTCATTACCCCAAAAGGAAATCCCACACCCATTAAGCAGTCACCGCCCATTCTCCCTTCCCCCAGCCCCTGGAAACCACTAATCTGTTTCCTGTCTCTATAGATTTGCCAACTCTAGCAAATTGCATATAAATGGAATCATATAATATGTGACTTTTGCTGTTTGGTTTCTTTTGATTAGCATATCTTTGAGGTTCATCTATGTTGTAACATCTATCAGTACGTCATCTCCTTTTATGGCCAAATAATATTCCATTGTACGGATATACCACATTTGTTTATCCATTCATCAGTTGATAGACATTTGCTGATTTTTTCCCACCTTGACGCTAAAGTGGATAGTGCTGATATGAACATTCGTATGTGTGTATTTGTTTAAATATATGTTTTCAATTCTTTTGTAGAAGTGGAATTGATGATTCATATGGTGATTTTACATTTACTATTTTGGAGAACCAGCCAAAGTGTTTTCCAAAGTGACTGCACCATTTCACATTCCCACTACCAGTATACTGGCCATCTGTTTATATTCGTTGGGGAAATGTCTATTTAAGTCCTCTGACTACTCCTTATCCAAATTGTTTGTCTTTTTGTTGCTGAGTTATAAGAGTTCTTTATATATTATGGACACTAGACCCTTCATAGATATATGATTTGCAAATATTTTCTCCTGGTCTTTAGCTTGTCTTTTCACTATCTTGATAGTGCCCTCTATTTTCTTCTTTTGTTGCCTGTGTTTTGATGTCATATCTAAGAATCCACTGTCGAATCCAATGACATGAAGATATACTCCTATGTTTTCTTCTAAGAGTTTTATACCATTATTTCTTACATTTAAGTCTTTGACTTGTTTTGAGTTAATTTTTGTATATAGTATGAACTAGGGGTCCAACTTCACCCTTTTGCATGTGCCTATTCAGTTTTCCAGGAACCATTTGTTGAAAAGACTATTATTTCCTCATTGAATGATCTTAGTACCTTGTCAAAAATCAATTGACAATAGATATATGAATCTATTTCTGGACTCTCAATTATATTCCACTCATCTATAGGTCCATCCATTTGTCCGTATCACACTACTTTGATGACTGTGGGTTTGTAGTAAGTTTGAACGACCCAATGTTATTTTTGTTTTTCAAAACTGTTTTGAATATTTAGGGTCCCTTACAATTCCACATGACATTTAGAATCTGGTTTTCCATTTCCACAAGAAAAAAAGGCCATTGAAATTTTGAAAGGTATTGCATTGAACCTGTAGATTGCCTTGGATAGTGTCACCATTATAACAATATTAAGTCTCCCGATCCATGAACGTGAGACATCTCCTTTTCTTTAGGTCTTTATAATTTCCTTCAAATATGTTTTGTAATTTTCAGAGTATAAGTTTTAAGCTTCTTTTATTAAATTTATTTCTAACCATTTTCTTTTTTTCGTGCTATTGTGAATGGAATTGCCTTCACAGTTTCACTTTAAGATGGCTAATCACTAGAGTATAAAAATTCAACAGATTTTTGGGTGCTAATTTTGTATACTACAACTCCTTTGAATTCATTTATTAGCTCTAATTTTTGTGGATTCTTTAAGATTTTTAATATCTAATTTCATATCATCTGAAAATTGAGTTTCTTTTCTTTCTTTCCAATATGGACACTTTTTTTTTCTTTTCTTGCCTAATTGCCCTAGCTAGAACTTCGAGTACAATGTTAAACAGAAGTGGTGATAGTCAGTATCCCCCTGTTCCTGACCTTAGGGAGAAAGCTTGCAGTTTTTCACCATTGAATATTATGTTAGCCGTGCATTTTTCATATAGGGCTTTTATCATTTTGAGTAATGTTCTTTTATTTCTAGTTTGTAAGTGTTTTTATCACGAAAGGATACTGGGTTTTGTCAAATGTTCTTTCTGTGTTAATTGAGATGTGTGTTTTTTTTCCCTTTGCCTATTAATGTGGTGTATTACATCAAATGACTTTCATGTGTTGAACCATCTTTGCATTCCTAGGATCAATCCCACTTGGTCATGGTGTCTAAAACTTTTAAGATGCTGCTAGATTCAATCTGTTGGTATTTTGTTGAGGACTTTCGCATCTATATTCATAAGGGATGTTGGTGTATAGTTTTCTTTTCTTATGATGTCTTTTTTAAAGTTTTTATTTCAATTCCAGTTGTTAACATACAGTGTTTCAGGTGTACAATTTAGTGATTCAACGCTTCCAAACAACGCTCAATGCTCGTCACAAGCGACCTCCTTAACCCCCATCACCTGTTTAACCCATCCCCTCACCCACTTCACTTTCTGGTAGCCATCAGTTTGTTCTCTACAGTTAAGAGTCTGTTTCTTGGTTTGCCTCTCTTTCTTTTTTTGTCCCTTTACTCATTTGTTTTGTTTCTTACATTTCACACAGGAGTGAATTCATATAGTATTTCTCTTTCTCTCACTGACTTATTTCGCTTAGCATAATACTCTCTAACTCCATCCATGTCATTGCAAATGGCAAGATTTCATTTTTTATGGCTGAGTAATATTCCATTGTATATACATACCACATCGTCTTTATCCATTCATCAGTCAATGGACACTTGGGCTGTTTCCATAATTTGGATGTTGTGGATAATGCTGCTATAAACATCAGGGTGCATGTATCCGTTTGAATTAGTAGTTTTGTATGCTTTGGGTAAATATCTCGTAGTGCAATTACTGGATCGTAGGGTAGTTCTATTTTTAACTTTTTGAGGAACCTCCATACTGTTCTCCAGAGCGGCTGCACCAGTTTGCATTCCCATCAATAGTGCAGGAGGGTTCCCCTTTCTCCACATCCTCACCTACACCTGCTATTTCTTATGTTGTTGATTTTAGCCATTCTGATAGGTGCAAGGTGATGTCTCATTGTAGCTTTGATTTGCATTTCCCTGATGATCAGTGATGTTGAGCACCTTGTGATATGTTTCTATGGCTTTACTATCAGGATAATGCTTGCCTCATAGAATGAGTTAGGAAGTGTTAATTCCTCATTTTTTGTAAGTTTGAAAAGATTAATGTTAATTTTTCTTTCAGTATTTGGTAGAATTCACCAGTGAAGACATTTGGTCATGGGCTTTCGTTGTTAGGATGTTATTTACTGATTCAATCTCTTCACTTGTTATAAGTCAATTCACATTTTGTATTTATTCCTAAGTCAGTGTTGGTAGTTTGTGTGCACTATAAATTTGTCTATTTATATAGGTTATCTAATCTGTTGGCATATAAATGTTCACAGTATCTTCTTATAATCCTTTCTGTTTCTGTAAGGTCTGTAGTAATAATGACACTTTCATTTATAATGTTAGTAATTTGAATCTTCTCTCTTGTTTTCCTGATCAGTCTAAATAAAAGTTTCTCAGTTTTGTTGATCTTTTCAAAGAACCAACTCTTGGTTTCATTGATTCTCTCTATTGTTTTTCTATTCTATGTTTTAATTATCTCCTCTCCAATATTTATTGTTTCTTTCTTCTGGTAGTTTCTGGTTTAGCTTTCTTTTCTTTTCCTTAAGGTATAAAGTTAGGTTATTGACCTGGTATCTTTCTTCTTTTATAATACAAGCATTTATAGCTATAAATTTCCCTCTGAGCACTGCTTTTCTTTCACCCCATACATGTTGGTAAGTTGTGGTTTTATTTTCATTCATCTCAAAGTATTTTCTAATTTTACTTGTAACTTCTTCAAACCAATTGTTGTTTAAGAGTGTGTTGTTGGGGTGCCTGGGTGGCTTAGTTAAGCACCCAACTTTGGCTCGGGTCATGATCTCACAGTTTGTGAGTTCGAGCCCCGCATCAGGCTTTGTGCTGACAGTTCAGAGCCTGGAGTCTGCTTCAGATTCTGTCTCCCTCTCTCTGCCCCTCCCCCCACTCGCACCCTGTCTCTCTCTCAAAATACAATAAAGACATAAAAAAATTTTTAAAAGAGTGCGTTGTTTAATTTCCATATTTAAAATATTTTGTGTTTTTCTCCTGTTATTGATTTCTAGTTTCATCCCAGTGTGATTAGAGAAGATTCTTTGTATATTTGAAAATGTTAAGTTATTGAAAATTGTCTTGTGATTTAACATATGGTCTATCTTGAAGATTGTTCCCCATGCTTTTGAGAAGAATTTGCATTCTCCTGCTATTAGGCAATATGTTCTATATATGTCTGCTAAGTCTAATTAATTTTATAGTGTTGTTCAAGTCCCTGGTTTTCTTTTTTTTTTTTTGCTTTTATATTAATTTTATTTTTTATTTTTTTAATTTACACCCAAATTAGTTAGCATATAGTGCAACAATGATTTCAGGAGTAGATTCCTTAGTGTCTCTTACCCATTTAGCCCATCCCCCCTCCCACAACCCCTCCAGAAGTCCCTGGTTTTATTATTTATCTTCTGTCTACTTGTTCTATCCATTATTTGACATAGGACATTTAAGTATACTATTATTGTAAAAATGTCTATCATTCCTTCAATTCTGTCAGTTTTTCCTTCATACATTTTGGGGCTCTGTTGTTAAGTTCATATATGTTTATAATTGCTGTATCTTCTTGATGAATTATCCCTTTGATCAATACATACTGTCATCCTTTGTATCTGGTAGCAATTTTTGTCTTCAAGTCTATTTTGTCTGGCCTTAGTATAGGCACACCAGCTCTTTTGGTTACTATTTGCATGGAATATCTTCTCCCTTCCTTTTATTTTCAACCTATTTGTGTCTTTGGATCTAAAGTTACTCTTCTATAGCTGGATAGTTGGACTATATTTATTTATCCATTCTGCCAACATCTGCCTTTTAATTGGAGAGTTTAAACCATTTTTTCTAACGTAATTACTGAGGTACCTGGCTGGCTCAGTCAGTGGAGCATACGACTCTTGATCTTGGGGTCCTGAGTTTGACACTCATGTTGGATGTAGAGGTTACTGAAAAAAAAGTTTAAAAAATAAATAATTACTGATAAGGAAGAACTTAACTTTTGCCATTTTGTTGATTGTTTTCTTGTATTTTTTTCACTACTTAATTTCTCCATTATTGCCTTCTGTTGTGACTGATTTTTTTTTCTAGTGTATCATTTTGATTCTCAGTTATTTTCTGTACTTCTTAAAGGTTTTTTTTATTAGTGGTTACCCTGAGGATTACTATTAATACCTTTTTTAAAACTTTTTTTAATGTTTATTTACTTATTTTGAGAGAGAGAGAGAGAGAGAGAGAGTCAGGGAGGGGCAGAGAGAGAGGAGAGAGAGAATTCCAAGCAGGCTTTGCACTACTAGCTCAGAGCCTGACGTGGGGCTCAAAGTCATGAACTGCGAGATTGTGACTTAAGGCAAAATCAAGAGTCAGACAACCAACTGAGCTAGCCAGGTGCCCCAGGATTACTATTAATATCTTAATTTTACAGCAATTGAGTTTAAATTAGGACCAACCTCCTTTCAATGGTATGCAAAATTTTGCTCTTTTACAGCTCCTTCCACCCTTTATGTTATTGTCACAAACTTCAACCATAGGCATTGTGTGTCTGTTAACAAGGATTTATTTAAAATTATCATTTTAAGCATTTGCCTTTTAAATCACATTGAAAAAAAGAGAATTTAAAACCAGAAATGCAATACTACTCTCTTTTCCATTTATCTTAACTGCTCCTCCTTATTTCTTTGTTTGGCTTCTGGTTTTGTCCAGTGTCCTTTCATTTCAGACTAGGGGACTCCCGTTAGCATTTCTTGTAAGGTAGGTCTACTAGTGACAAACTCTGTCAGCATTTATCTTGTGATGTCTTAATTTTTCCTTCACTTGTGGAGGATAGTTTTGCTGGATATAGAATTTCTGGTTTATAATTCTTTCTTTTAGCACTGTAAATATGTCATACCAGTGCCTTCTGCCATCATGGTTTCTGAGGACAAACTGCCTATTAATCTTGAGTATTCTCTATACATGATGAGTTACTGCTCTCTTGCTGAATTCAAGATTTACTCTTTCCTTTTACTTTGACAATTTGTCTATAATGTGTCTTAATGTGGATCTGTTTGAGTTTATACCAGCAGTTCTTTCTGCTCCTTTCTTTCTCTCTTCCTCTGAGACTCTCATTAACAATATATTCGTTTGCAGTTCTCTAGGTCTCTTAGTCTCTGTTCATTTTAATTATTTTTTTTCTGTTCTTCAGATTGGATAATCTCAATTGACCTATCTTCAAATTTGATAATTATTTTTTAAAATATTTATTCATTTTTGAGACGGAGACAGAGTGTGAGCAGGGGCAGAGGGGGCAGAGGGGCAGAGAGAGAGGGAGACACAGAATCTGAAGCAGGCTCTAGGCTCCGAGCCATCAGCACAGAGCCCAACACAGGGCCCCAACTTGTAAACCACGAGATCACGACCTGAGCCGAAGTTGGACGCCCAACCGACTGAGCCACCCAGGTACCCCTAATTATTTTTTATGCCTGATTAAATCTGCTGTGGAAACCCTCTACTGACTTTTTCATTTCAGTTTTTATACTTCTCAGTTCCAGAATTTCTATTCCCCTTATTTTTCTAATTTCCACCTTTTTATTGATATTCTCTATTAGGTAAGACATTGTTTTCCTAGTTTCCTTTAGCTCTTTTTCCATGGCTTCCTTTATTTTTTTTTTTATCTATTTATTTTTGAGTGGGGGGCAGGCAAAGAGAGGAGAGAGAAAATCCCAAACAGGCTCTGCACTATCAGCACGGAGCCCAATGTGGGGCTCTCACTCATGAACTGCAAAATGATGACCTGAGCCAAAGTCAAGAGTCATATGTTTAACTGGCTGAGCCACCCGGGTGCCCCACCATGACTTCCTTTAGATCTTTGAGCACCTTTAAGACAGTTGATTTAAAGTCTTTGTATAGGAAGTCCAATATTGAGCTTCCTCAGGGGCAGTTTCTGATCATTTATTTTTTCCTGTGAATGCCACTATTAATCTGTTTAAAAAATTATCATTTCAAGATTATATAAATGAATCACTCAGCATACAACCTTTAGGAAAAGGCTTTTTACTCACTGTAAGTCCTTAGAGATTCATGCAAGTAGTTCAACGTATCAACAGTTTTTTCCTTTTTATTGAGTCGTATTACATGATAGCAATATACCAAAGATTATTTAACTATTCACTCATTGAAGGACATTTGGGCCTTTTTGCTATTACGAATAAAGTTGCTATAAAGTTTTGTGTATGAGTGTTTTTTTGGATATGAGATTGTACTTCTCTGGGATAAATCCTGGAAAGTATAATTGTGGATTGTATGACTTAGTTTTATAAGAAGTTGCCAAACTAATTAACAAAGGCTGTACCATTTTATATTCCCGCTAGCAATGTATGAGATGGATAGGATAGCATAGTTACGTTGCAATGTGGTTCTAACTTGCATTTCCTTAATTGCTACTGCTGTTGAACATCTTTTCAGTCCTTTCTTGCCATCTGTATATCCTCCTCAATGAAATGTCTCTTCATATCTCTTGTCACTAATTGGAGTATTTGTGTTTTAAGTGTTGAGTTTTGAGAGTTCTTTATATGTTCTAGATCTGATATGTGGTTTGCAAATATTTTCTCCCTATCTGTAACTTGTCCTTTCTTTCTCTCAACAGGATCTTTTGCAAAGCAAATTTTAAAAAATATGAAGCCCAATTTATCATTTCCCATAACTATTGTGCTTTTGATGTCAAATCTAAATGCTGCACCAAGTTCTGTTCCCAAAGACTTTCTATTTTCTACGTTTTCTTCTAAAACTCTTATTTTTACATTTAAATTTTTGTATAACATGTGAAGTTTAGGTCAACTTGTTTATTGCCTATAGAGATCTAATTGTTCCAACACCATTTATTGGGGGAAAAAAATCCTTCCTCTATTGAATGGGGTATATTTGTGTCAGTCTCTTTCTGGGTCCTCTATTCTGTTCCGTTGATCTATATGTCTATCATTCGGCCTATCACCACATGGTCATGACTATGCTTGGCTATGTAATGAGCCTAAATATCAAAGAATTTCCTTCCACTTTATTTCTTTTTCAAGTTTGTTTTAGCTATTCTGGGGCCTGTGCCTTTCTATAATTTTAGAGTAAGCAAACTTTGCTAGGATTTTGTAAGAATTTTTTTAAAACTACAAATCTGGATTTGGGAGAATTAACCTCTTTATTATATCGAGGTGACCAATCCATATATATAGCGTGTCTCCATTTATTTAGTTGTTTTTTTTATATCTTTCATCTTCACTTTTTAATGCTCAGCATATAGAGCCTGTGCATGTTTTGTTAATCATTTTCTTTAGAATGATTGTAAATAGTGCTGTGTTCATTGTTAGCATTTAAAAATGTGATTCTTTTTTTGTGTGTGCTGATCTTATATCTTGCAACATTGCTGAACTCATTTATTAGTTCTAGGATTTTTTTGTGTATAGATGCCTTGCAATTTTCTATACATATAATCATGTTACCTGAAAATAGTTATCTCTTTCCAGTCTGTATTTCTAACATCTGTTTTGTTGATTCCATATTTTGTACCAGGACAAGCATGTTGTCTGTGAATAATGGCTGTTTTAGTTTTTCCTTTCCAAAGTGAATATTTTTTATTTTGTTTTCTTGCCTTATTGCACTGGCTAGAACCTACAATATAATGTTGCATGGAAGTGGCAAGAACATAAACCCTTGTCTTGCTATCAAGCTTATAGGGATAGCATTCAGTCTTTCATATGAAGTATGATGCTAACTATAGGTTTGTCATGGTGCTCATTATCAAGTGGAGGAAGTTCCCCTCTCTTTCTTTTTTTTGATAGGTTTTATCATGAATATGAGTTGGATTTTGTTAAAGTCCTTTTCTGCATTGATTGATATGATTATGTGAGAATGGAGAGAGTAGACTTTCTCATCTTTTTCATCGTCTAAGAGGGAAACCATTCAGTGTGATGAAAGATGTAGGCTTCCATAGATGCTTTTTATCTAGCTGAGTAAGCTCCTTCTATCCCTTGTTTGTTGTTTTTATCAGGAGAGTGTGTTGAATATTGTCAAATGTGTTTTTGTGTTTATTAAGATCATTTTTCCCTTTATTTTATTCATATGGTGTATTCCATTGACTGGTTCTCAACCTTGCATTCCTGGAATAAGCTCTACTTTGTTATCGTGTATAATTCTTTTTATACATTGCTGAGTTTGATTTGCTAATAGTTTGTGGAGTATCCATGCATGGAAAGACATACAGTGTTCATGGGCTGGAACCTAAATATCGTTAGGATGGCAAAGTTGATCTAGAGACTCAATGCAATCCCTACCAAAATCTTAGCTGGTTTCTTTGCAGAAACTGACATGCTGATCCTAAAAGTCCTATGGAAATACAAGGAAAACAGTCTCAAAAAGAAACCAAGTCAGAGGATTCACACTTCCTGATTTCAAAACTAACTACAAAGCTACAGCAAGCAAAAGGGTGTCACATTCACATAAAGAAATCCATATAGATGAATAGAATTGAGTTGGGAGCCTAGAAATAAACCCATGTGTCTATGGCTAACTCATTTTCTATAAGAGTACCAAGATAATTCAGTGAAAAAGAATAGTTTTTTCAACAAATGGAGCTGAGACAACTGGATAGCCCCATGCAAAAAATAATGAAGCTGAACCCCCCCCCCAATACCATATACCAAAATTAACTGAAAATAGAGCATAAACTGAAATGTAAGAGCTAAAACAATAAAACTCTTGGGAGAAAACAGGGATAAATTTTCATGACTTTGGATTAGGCAATGGTTTCTTGGACACGACATCAACAACACATGCATCCAAAGAAAACAGATAAAACGCATAAATAAATAAGCAACATTTAAAACTTTTGTGTTTCATGGGCACTATCAAGAGAATGAAAAGTTAATTCACAGAATGGGTGAAAATACAAATAAAAGCCATAATGAGATACCACTTCCTACACAGTCAGATGGTTATAATAAAAAACATAATAACAAGTATTGGCAAGGATGTGGAGAAATTAGAACTCTTATACATTGTTGACTAGAATGCAAAGTACCACAGCTGCTATGGAAAACAAGTTTGGCCCTTCCTCAAAAGGTCAAACATACAGTTTCCATATGACTCATCGATACCACTCCTAGGTACATACACAAGAAAAATGAAATACTATGCTTCTACAAAAATTTACACACAAGTGTTCATAGCAGCAGTATTCATAATAGCCAAAAGTATAAATGAACCCAATGTCCATCAAGTAATGAATGGATAAATAAAATATAGTATATGTATACAGTAGAATATTATTCAGCAACAAAGCAGAATAAATACTAATACATTGTTTAGCATTGATGAACCTTGAAAACATTATGTTGGGTGAAAGAATATATAAAACAGTGATAAAACAGTACATATTGTATGTCTCCATTTATGTGAAATGTCCAGAACATACAAATCTATAGCGACAGAAAGTAGATTAATGGTTGCCTAGGGCTTAAGGGGTTTGGGGTTAATAGGGAGTGACTGGTAAAGGGGATGTACTTTCTTGCTGGGTTGATGAAAATGTTTTAAAATTAATTAGGGTAACATTTTCACAAATGCTATGAGCTGTGTTCTCCCAAAGTTCATATGTTGAAACCCGAACACCCGATTTGTATTTGGAGATGGAGTCTATTTGGAGGTAGTTAAGGTTAAATAAGGATCTCAGGGTGAGGCCCTGATCTGATAGGATTAGTGACCCTGTAAGAAGAGAACCCAGGGGCACCTGGGTGGCTCAGTCTGTTGAGCATCCGACCTCAGCTCAGGTCATGATCTCCCAGTTCGTGAGTTTGAGCCCTGCATCAGGCTCTCGGCTGTCATCACAGAGCCTGTTTCCGATCCTCTGTCTCCTGCTCTCTCTGCTCCTCCCCCACTCTCTTTGTCTCTCTCAAAATAAACCTAAAAACAAAAACAAAAAAACAAAGAAGACAACCCAAGAGCTGGGCTACTCTTTTTCTGCCACCTGAGGACACAATGAGATGGCAGGCCATCTACAAGCCAGGAAGAGAGCCCTCACCAGAAACCAAATCAGTCAGCACTTGGTCGAGGATTTCTAGCCTCCAGAACTGTGAGATAATAAATTTCTGTGGTTTAAGCTGCCAGTCTATGGTATTGTGTCATGGCAGCCCAGGTCAAGTAATTCACAGAGTTGTAACTCTGTGAATCTAGAAAATCCATTGAATTGTATACTTGCGTGAATTGTGTTATATGTAATTCTGTCTCCATCAAGTTGTTTTTTATGATGAAAAAAACAGTGTGAGCCAGAAGCTGAGAACTCTCAGTTCTCTTTGCCATAAATTAACTTTGTGGTCCTGAGTCTACTAATGTAACACCTCAGAGTAGTGGTTAAACTTGTTCAGTAAGGAAAAAAAAAAAAGAGCTGTTATTTAAAAATATACCACTGAGAGAATGATGGCCAAAGTGAATGGCTATAAAGGTCAACCTGGAGCAGAAAAGTCACGGTGTCCCTCGGAAGCCTAAATAGATGACACATTTGCCATAGATGATGGCAAGGGAAAGGGGAAAGCATGGAGGAGAGGGAGCGGTCTTTGAGGTAGGGGGGTAAATAATAGTGATAGCAGCTGCCGCGTGTTGAGTAATATTCTGCGCTGGGCATTGGTCCAAGGATTTTATGTACAGTATTTTTTTCCTTCCTCCTAACAACCCTCTCTGGTAGTGCCATTATTGTCCCTTCTTTGAAAAATGGAGAAACCGAGTTTCAGAGAGGTTTAATAACCTGCCCAGTTTTACCCAACCAGTAGGGTTCAGAGCCAGAAATCAAACCCATTTTGTGCGACCAGAGAGCACGTCGTCCACGTGAAGCTATCACTTCAACGTAGAGGCTTGGATCAAGAGTCAGGAGCTGGCTTCTGTAAGGGTTGTGGACTTAAGTCGTGCCAGGAGAGAGAGGGACAATAACCTAGAAAAGCAAAGAGAGGTGCCTGGCTGGTTCAGTCGGTAGAGCATGCAACTCTTGATCTCGGGGTTATGAGTTCGAGCCCCATGATGGGTGTAGAGATTACTTAAAAATAAAATCCTATAAAAAGAAAAAAGAAAGAAAAAGCAAAAGCGACAAGAAGGGGTCTCAACCCTTTAGCAGCGAAGTCTCCATTATTTAGAATCTCTGGGGCAACCAACCACTCTGCTGTCCTGATGATCACAGCACAAGGTCTGGTTCAGATCCAACTGAGTACAAACCTGTGCTCTGCGACCTTCTCACTGTATGACCTTGGGAAGGTTAATTAAACTGCTCTAGGCGTCCGTTTTCTCATCCATAAAATGGAAGTGATGGAGATGAGGAGGAGGAGGAGGATAGAGAATAATAACAATACTAATATTAATAATATAATGCATGCCTTAACAGAGTGCCTATAGGAACTAAATCAGCGAACGCATGTAAAACACTCACCAGAGCGGTTGGCAGATAGCAAATGCTCATTATCTGTGTGTGTGCGCACTTGTGCACACACACGCGCAGGCAGGTGCACATGTGGAGAGAGAGAGAGAGCATGAATATGCACGTGCCCCCTGTGATTCTTTACTGCAGTCCAGGACACTCTAGGATGTTAAGTCAATCAAAGCAGGAGACAGAAGAAAAAACATCTGAGAAGGTGAACACGGTTGAATCCTAGGAGAGAAACGAGCTGAACAAATACTCCATTGTGGGGCCTGGGAAATCTGAGTTGCAGGCAAAGGGAAATGTCAGGAGATGAGTTGCAACTGGAGCCCAAGAGTCAGGCCTGAGGAGCCAGTCAGAAAGGGCATTACCTCAGGTCCAAAGGTCTTACATAATGCTCCAGTTCAGCCGTAAATTAGGAACTGTGCTTCCTAAGCAGGGAGAGGGTGAGCAATTAAGCAAAAGGAACCTCTTGACAAGTGTAGTTTGGTAACGCTTCATGACAATGCTTTGCTGACTTAGCCTCCATTTGTGGTTCTTTTCCTAAAACCATAGAAATTTCTTATGCTCTAAAACCAGAATTGGCAAGCTATGGACTATGGTCCAGTTCAGGGCCACTTCCTATTTATTGCAGCATTATTTAAAATAGCCAAGACACGGGGCACCTGGGTGGCTCAGTCAAGTGTGTGACTTCAGCTCAGGTCATTGTCTCACGGTCTGTGAGTTCGAGCCCCGCATCGGGCTCTGTGCTGTCAGCTCAGAGCCTGGAACCTCCTTCGGATTCTGGGTCTCTTGCTCTCTCTCTGCCCCTCCCCTGCTTATACTCTCTCTCTGTCTCTCAAAAATAGATAAACATTAAAAAAATTTTAAATAGCCAAGACATAGAAGCAACGAAGTGTCCATCAATAAACAAATGGACAAGGAAAATGTGATATATATATATATGATAAATATGTGATATTATATATATAGGGAGAGAGAGAGAGAGAGAGAGAGAGAGACTGGAATATTATACAGCCATAAAAAGGATATAAATATAGTTTTATTGGAACACAGCCATACTCATTTATTTATGTATCGTCTCTGGCCGCTTTTGTGTAATAACAGCTGAGTTGAGTCAGACACTGCATGGCTAACAAAGCTAAAAATACTATATGACTCTTTTTTACCAAAAAGGAATCCTTACCTCTTGTCTAAAACCACTGGCAGAATGTGATACTTTCCATGGCTTATGACTAAGTGTACTTAAGGAATTAAAGACAGAGTTATATCTTTAAGGCCATCATCTAAAGACCCTTCCTCTTAGATAAGGACAGTCAATAAAATCAGAAGATATGTGTGTGTGTGTATATATGTTTTACATATATATATAAATTTGATATATGATATATAAGATATATATCATATTACATATATATAATATATGTGTGTATGTATGTGTGTGTGTATATATATATATATATATACACATGTCTCCAGCAATGATTAACTTAAAGTCAAATCAAAGAGATTGAGCTTTCTTACTCTATTATAGAACTTTTGATATCAGATTTCACTAATTTTGGTTTGTCTCACATTAAGACTACTGGGTTTGTGAACCAACCTCATTCAATACAAGCAAATAGTTGTGATGTGTCCCAGGGTGCCAAATCTCATGGAAATCTATTTCCCGACTGCTGTAGAGCTGCTTCTTTGAAAATGCCAGGCTCTATTGGATTGCAGGGTGCAGACCTGAAAAATCAACCTTAAGTTGTACTTTTGCACCATTCAACAGTATCCCAAATTTGGTAAAAAACAAAAACAAAAACAAGCAACAACAACAACCACCACAAAAACCCAGTATTCACCTGTTTTCAAAAAGTATAAAGACCCACACAGACACGGTCCCTGACTATGATCAACGAATTTATATTCCCTGAATACACCCTGGCCTTGAGGGATAACAGAAACCAATGTGGAAATACCACAAACCTCAGGAACCCCGTAAATCTTGCTTGGAATTACTTGGCCAGTGACTGCTTTCTCCACTAGAAAGTTCATTTGCCATTGGATCCTAAGCACCCAGCCTACTCCCTGGGTAGGTATACTCCCTGGGTAGATACTCCCATATAGCACATGCCCAATCAATATTTGTTAATGCAATGAATCATTAAGTCAATATAGAACACAGAATTTCCCATAAAGATTTTATATATCGTCATTAAGCTAGACTGGTAGACGGTAACGAAGCCAGTATGAAGAAGGGGATGCATTTCCAATATTGTTTAATTACTGTTGCACAGAATTCACAGCACAGAAGTACCGCCTAGAGGGACCATGCCATTCAACGGACAAGAACGACTTCCAATTTACACGCCACTTGTTGACATTTAACTGTCACTTCTGAAGCAGAGGAGCAATCTATTCCTGTAAGGTTAAACTGTCGCTGGTCGCGAGGGCAAAGGGAGCCATCAATCCAATCCCGCCCAAATGATCGCGTGCCCCTAGTAGCGAGGTGAGGTCGCACGACCGACGTTTGCGGAACTTGCGAGGGGGGCAGCAAGGTCCTAGCAAGCGATCTGGGTGGCAGAGGCCGAAAAGGACAGACGCCAGTCGGTGATACTCTCCAAGGAGGCTCTGGCAGGACGGATTCGACATGGCAAGGCTTCAGGGCACAAAACCGGGATGACGTCCGTGCAATGAGATAAATGAAGACACCCACGCGGGAGCGCCCAACAGTGGCTCCTGCCCCCTGGACAAGAGGCGCGCCTGACTAATTGCATCGCTGCCTGTCTCTGTACCCCCCCGTTTGTTTACTGAAGGTCCCCCTCTTTGTCCCCAACAGATTGACCCATTTGCTTCACTTTGTGCGTTTGATTTTCATCTGTACGTTTGCAAAACACCCCATCGGTGTCCATTATGGGAAATTAATATTAGTGTTTCTGTAAGCCAACCGCCAGCCCTCGTGTTCGCTCGCTCTTTCCCACCTCACCCACCGCCCCCCCCCCCCCCCCCCTTTACTAATAGATATCATTTCAACAGTTTGACTAACTGCCGCGTGAAAAAAAAAAAAAAAAAGGCAGTAATTTATACTGATGTAATGGCCGTGATAAAAATCATTTGTGTGCTGATTTTATAAATTAGGGTGGAAACGTGAGTGCCTCCGGAAAATGAAGGGCTACCACATGGATTCCACTGTTGCTAATGCCTCATACCTTTCTGCTTCATTAAACCAATTTCACGGGGAGATGAGTTAGAGGAGGAAGCTGTGCCGCTTATGAGATGCAACAATGGTTTATTGAAAGAAACGGGGCTAAGATTAAATTAAGTGCTACTCGAGAAATATGGAAATACAAAAATACTCAGGCTTCTAGACGAGTATTCAAAACCACGATAAGTTAGCTCTTTCATACTCCAAAACCGGGCTCATCGTAATCGCACAGGACTGAAGTCACAGCTTACTGATTAATATTGAAGAGCTTCTTGGAGCTGCCCTTATGAGTGGGCGGGCCCAAGAATGAATTTATCCCATTCCCATCGTCGAAGCCATGTGAAGTCGGAATTTTCTTTCGGATCTCTTCGGGGAGAGCGTTGGATCTTTAAAATGCATCCCCGGTGTTTTACTCATTCTGGAGGAGTAAACGCCAATCTTAGATACAAGAGGAGGAAGCAGGATAAAGGCACGTGGCAGAAAGCAGGTCGTTCGCTAGCAGTTGGCAATTACCGAACCTCACAGGTTGATCCGTTTCTTTGTCTCTTGATTTCAGGGGAGCACATCACCGACTTAATACAGATTTAGGCCGGTCAACATCTTGCTGGCCCTTTTGGGATAATGTCGGACAGTGGAGGTGGAAACACTGAAAAATAAAGCATCGGTTGGCATGCCCTTCCGAGCAGGTACCAAGAAACTGGGATGGAGCCGTTTTCCCCTGTTCGGCTAAATTGCCTACTATTTCCCCCATTCTGACGAGCTTGAAGTTTTCACTTTCTAGCAACTAAACCCTGTTTGTTCCTGGAGTTGTGAAGGATGTAAACACAAAGGGAATCATTCATTAAATAAGAGGCTTATGAATACTTAGTGGGTTTTTTTTTTAATGTAGAATTTCAAAGTGCAGCTGAGGAACTGCCGTCCCCCCTCCCCTCACAATGAGATCTCTGTGTGTAAGTGACCCAAGTCCTGGGGTTGAGTCCAGCTCTCAGATTAGCACAGAAAACACGTACAGACGCGACTTTCAACCCACCCCCTCCCACCGATGATAAAAGGAGTTCCAAGAAGTGTGCCTCTAGGATGGGAGGAAAGGATTTCAAGATTACGATCCTGAGGACCACGTACCAAGAGTCAGAGCCATATCCCTGCTCAAATGCGGACGTCGTTGATGCAGGGTCTGCTGCGACCCTAACCCGTCCTAAAGTTGGGGGCTCAACAGACTTGGTTCAAACAGCTAACACAGCCTGTTTACAGTTACGGCAAACACTGTTCATCACCCTGTTGCGGAGACGCTTGAAGCGGTCCCTCTCACAGTCATCAGGAAGGGACAGCTTGCAGCACCCCCTCAGCCTGATGGTGGCTTGCAAAGCTGGTGTCGTGGCTTTGAGCATGACAAAAGGCACGTATTGAGCTCACCATTAAAGAATGAACTTACAGAGAGTTACGTTTTTGAGAAGTGTCCACATTTGGGTTACATGCTTCCAGAACAGGGCATAGTTAAGAACTTGGTCTTCAAATAACTGAAGATTTTAAGCCTCACCTTCCTGTTCCATAAGGTGAGATCTCTAAAGTTTATACTAGTCAGAAATTTCTGTTGTGTACATCGTCTTCTTTGTAGAAGCTGTCTAGAGGCCCCCAATGAGGCTGATGTCAATAGTTACAAAGGAGTTGTTCCCTGTCTATGGCTCATAAACATTACATCAAAGTCTAAAATGTTTTATGTCAGCGGCACAACACAGGTTTGAATGCTCGGGGTTACAAAGTTTGAAGGACAAAAAGCATGCGTGTGTATTTGGCTGGGGCAAAAAGGACGGTCTTAGAAGATAAAGATGGCTGCCTTCATGCCCTTCCTTTGTCTGTTTTCCCCACCACCGAACAATCTAAGATTCCATACCCCCAGATTCGGGTTCCCTCTGGCTCCAGCAACACCTGGAGCTAAAGTGCCCAGCAGTCTTGCCCAGCAGCAGTCTCTGATCTCCCCCGTGGCTAGAGCTCTGGAGGGGATGGGCAGTGCCGGAAGACTCAGGACACGCCCCCCCAGGCAACGAGAGGAATAGGATAGGCTCATCTTCTCCACAGATTGAAATTGGGGGAAACTGCAAGCCCCTTAAGAGATTCACCTAAAGGTCCCTGGGAAGCAGATGACTGGGAAATTGGCCCCACAATTCCGAGACCTCGTTCAGGCCAGGACCTGGCCCAGAAGGTGCCACGATGAAATGGCTGAGAATCACCGATTGGTAGACACTAACCAGGCCCGGGGATCCACCCATATCATGTAACCATCATGGTTGTTCCCAGCTCCTTCTGTCCATCTTCTGAGCATTCCTCTTTCAAG
This sequence comes from Panthera uncia, assembly GCF_023721935.1. Taxonomy (NCBI): domain Eukaryota; kingdom Metazoa; phylum Chordata; class Mammalia; order Carnivora; family Felidae; genus Panthera; species Panthera uncia. The sequence continues at coordinate 110,810,411 of NC_064817.1, read as the reverse complement.
TCATTTTTTCATTTCTCTCTGAGCTTATACTTCAGACTAACCTTTCTGTTTGGTCTTTACCTCTTCTGCTCCCTTCTTCCCTTCTCTTTCAGTGCTACTCTCTTTGTCATAGCAGGGGACTTGAGTGTGTGTGTATAAGCATAGTAGCAAAAAAAGCAGTGAGGGCATAAGCTTGCTATACCTCATATCTTCGTTTTAGTATGGCACATATTTTGTGTTTCCTGTTTTTACTACTGAGCATATTAAATCAATAATCAGCACCATGTACACTCATATGATTACCATCTTGAAAGAATGGAAATTGCCAAGGAAGTTTAAGAAGCCTGCCTTCAGATGCACATTTAGGATCTCGGTCCTAAATGAGTGGCTCTCAAACCCGAGCATGCATTAGAATCACTTGGACAGCTTGTTAGATAGCAGATGGCTGGGCCCACCCCCAGAGATTCCAGATGCCTAGGTCTGGGGTGAGGCCTGGGATTTTGCATTTCTAAGTTCCCAAGTTTTGTTGGTACTGCCTGGTCTGGGAACACAAAACCAGTAAGCCCCAGTGCTTCACCTAGTTGTATTTAGGTGCTTTGAACATCAGAATCACCTAGGGATCTTCTGAAAAACCCAGAGCCCAATGTCCACCTTACATCGATTAAGTAAAACTCTCTGGGGGTGGGACCAAGACATCCGTATTTTTCCAGCTTCCCAGCGGATCCAAAGGTGCAGCCAAATTTGAGAACCCGTGCTGTAGAAAGCAAAGGTGTTTTTTTACATTTTTGGTTTTGTTTCGTTTTAGCAAGAGGGGGAAATACAATTCCCTGATGTAGACATAGTGTTAATTTTTTTTTTCATGTGCTTTCACATCCAAGTAATATCAGCACATGATCTGCCACAGTTCCAAATATCTGGGCTGAATGTCAGGTCGGAGGTGTGGGTGACAGGGAAAATTTAAAGCATAGTCAGCCCAAGAGGAACCAGAAATTTGACAATTCAAAGTCAGGCCTTGGAACTTCCAGAAGTCTCCAATCAGAACATGTAAGGGAGGGCCTTGGGAGTAGCTACTCTGATAACTGCTTAAGAAATTACGCTTGCTTTTAAGCCAAAGAAGGTTCCTTCGGCCCCTCTACTTGGCTGTACCTCCCCAACTCATGTCTTGGAACTATAAGAACAGTTTTTGTTCTTGCTTAGATGTTCTCATGGCCAGTACTGGCACTGGAAAAGAGTGGTTCCCAAATTTGTCTGCACCTAAGTATCACCCGGGGAGCTTCAAAACCACCAGTGTCCACTTCCGACCCACCCACCCTGCAAAGACTGCGATCTAATTAGTCTCGGAGGGCATAGGCTCTGGAATTTCTCAAAGGCTCTCCTGGGGATAACGATGTGCAGAAAATTTGAGAACTACTGGGTTAGAGCAATGGATCCTGTTAACAGTTTCTGCTCGGCCCGTCCACCCAATTTGGGCTCCAAATTCTTCATCTGCTCTCGACACCCATCTGCAACCCAGTTGAAGACATTCTTTCACTTGGGGCTTGAGGCAATGACAGAAGAGTTACATGGTAACGATGGAACTTTTATGTGGAATGAGAGAGGTGCCTTAATCATTAACTGAAACAACTATCTAACCCCTTGCTATTTAGTGTACAGTCTGCGGCCGGCACCGTTCACATCACCTGGGACGTTTCGGAACTGCGAGTGCTCGAGGGCCATCTCGCGCCTGCTGACTTTTCGGGTGACTTGTATGCACATTAAAGTCTGAGAATTACTAGTCTGCTTACCTCAGGTCCTGTCTCCAGAAAATGGCTTCTCACTCACCTAGGGTGGTTGGATTCAGCAAATAAAGATACAGGATGCTCAGTTAAATTTGAATTTCAGAAAAATGGCAAACAACACTTAGTATACGTATTTCCCATGAAGTACTGTCATCCTATATTTTATTTCGCAAACTTACAGCCCCTCACGCTCAACGATCGACACTACAAAGACACCCGTCTCGGTTTTCCTCTGGGACCATGACAGCGTTCTCTGGCACGTCATCTGCTTCAAGTTATTCCAGATAAACGCCTGGTCTGATGCAGACCGGGTCCTGAGACCCAACCCCGACACAGGCCCTTGAGGGCCAGCTGTCATGCCAGGCTAACTCAAGCCTCATAAATGCCAACCGGTCAGCCCTTACATCATCTCTAATACCTCCTATCTTCAGAGCTATGCAATTCGTTATCCAAATGTGGCTAAAGAAATTCCATCTGTCCCAGTTCTGCCTGGATCTTTTTCTTTCATCACCTGGATTCCGAGTCACTCGTTGAGCTTCTTGTCTCTGCCCCTTACAATGTGTTGCTTGGTCCGGACCAGTTATGCAGCGTAAAGGTCACTTCGTGTGGTGGGGGGAGGGGGTATGCCAATGGCAGACACTTCACAGTCCCTATGCCCTCATCTGTTCCATGGTAACACTCCAAGTGCAGAATCCTCTTAGTTCTACAAAGCCCGCTACCCCGGTTCCTAAGTGGCCAGGGTACAGACCTGTTCAAAACTGAAACTGAAGGAGGATTGTTCCATCTGTAAAACGCTTGACATCTCCTCTCCAGGTATGCACACTCTCCCTCTTGTGAACTTGCTTCTTGCTAAAGTCCCTCTTGTGAACCTGCTTCTTGCTAAAGCTCAGTGCAGGTGGGAATAGCATATAGGCCATTCAAGTCTGGGGAGAAGAAAAGAAACCCTCTTCAAGTCGGCTACATCTGAGAAAGCCACTTCATGATGCAAAAAAACCGTGGCTGTGTGCTATTTCCTATATCGCGTGGTCAGACATCCCCGTCTCATTTATTCATTCATTCAGCGAGTCGGTTCCAAATATTCTTTGGGAGGAGATGATAAGTCTCCCTCTCCCAAATGCACCTTTCCATACTGTTTACTTACAGTTTCAGAGAAGCCTCCCCATGAGCTCTGTGACCTCAAGGCTGAAAACGTTTGTTCTACATGATGGACAGTGGCCTCATCTCCCAGAGAAACATTAGCATCGTCTCCATTATCATCATAATAATCCCACTTGTTTGTATGGTGCTTGACAGTGAAAACACTTTCAGATCCCTTATCTCAGTGCCACAATTCTCCGGGGTACATATTGTGCTCCCTGTTATACAGATACGAGAGCAACGCATCCTAAGAGACTTCACCATTAAACTCTACATTCTTCCATTAACTTAGGCTGAGAAATGAAATTTTAGCCAAACTATTTGACGTCGCGTGGCCAAAAACATCCATATCATCTGAATTAAGATTTTAAAAATTCGGGGCGCCTGGGTGGCTCAGTCGGTTAAGCGTCCGACTTCGGCTCAGGTCACGATCTCGCGGTCCGTGAGTTCGAGCCCCGCGTCGGGCTCTGTGCTGACAGCTCGGAGCCTGGAGCCTGCTTCGGATTCTGTGTCTCCCTCTCTCTCGTCCCCTCCCCTCTTCACGCTCTGTCTCTCTCAAAAATAAATAAACATCAAAAAATTTTTAAAAAGAAGTAATACCCTCCTGTCCCCCAACAAAAGACCTGCGCTTCTTCACTTTGTTCCCCAAATGCTTCAAATATGGAAAAATGCTCTTTCTCACAGTGTTAATACACTATGGACTACTTAAAAAAAACTGAAATCATGCAGAGTATGTACTTTGACCACAGTGGGATCAAGCTAGACATCAATAACATTTGGAAATTAAGCAACATACTTCTATAAATAATCCATGGGTCACAGAGGAAGTTTCAAATAAAAATTTTTAAATATAGAGAACTTAATGAAAATGAAAACACAGCCTATTAAAAATATGGGGGGTTCAGCTACACCAGTGCGAAAAGGCAAACGTATAGCACTTAATGTTAACGTTACAAAAGAAGATACATCTCAAAACAAAAATCTAAATTCCTATCTCAAGAAACTAGAAAAAGAAGAGCAAACTAGACCCACAGCAAGCAGAAGGAAGGAAGAAAATGATAAAGGTGCAAACGGAAGGCAAGAAAACTGAAAATACAAACACGGGAGAGAAAATCAATGAAACAAAGCACTGGTGGTTTGAAAAAAAGTCAATAAAAGACTGACAAAGATAAAAAGAGAGAAGACACAACAAACAGCAGGCACAAAGCAGGAGATATCACTACAGAGCATGTCTCCATTAAAGGAAAAACAAGGGAACACTACAACCAACTGTAGGCTCTTTGATTTGGCAACTTAGATGAAATAGAAATGATTCCTGGAAAACCACGAACTACCCAAACTCCACAGAGTATTGAGATAGGCATCCTGCATGGTCCTGTGACCACTAAAGAAATTATATTTGTAATTAAAAACTCCCTCAAAAGATAACATCCAAGCTCAAATGGCTTCACTGGAGAATTCTACCAAACATTCAAAGAATTAACCTGTATCTTACACAAATTCTTTCAGCAAATAAATTAGGAAGCACTTTCCAATGCTATGGCAACTATTATCTTGATACCAAAACCAGACCCAGTACAAAAAAAGAAAAAAGAAAACTGCAGACCAATACCTAGTATGAACTCTGCTTCAAAAATCCTCAAAAAATATTACCCACTCAAAGACAGCAATGTATAAAAAGAATTACAAACAATGACCAAATGGAATTTATTAACCAAAGCCGGTTCACTATCCGAAAATCAATCAATGAAAAAAAATCAACTGATGAAATCTCCGTATCAACAGCCTGAAGAAGAAAAATCAAATGATCATATCAATTAATCAGGAAAAAGGCGGTTGACAAAATTCAACAACCCTTCGTAATTTAAAAACAAAACAAAATCTCTCAGCAAATTAAGTTAACAATGAACATCTGGAAACCAAAATGAAAAACACTATAATTTGCAATCACTTTAAGAAAAATGAACTAGGTACATATCTAACACAACATGTATAAGACTTATATGCTTGAATTACAAAACATTGTTGAAAGAAACCAAAGAACACCTAAATACATGGAGAAATATATTATGTTCGTGGACTTGCCATTGTAAAGATCTCAATTTTTCTCTGATTTCTAGATTTCATGCAATTCCTATTAAATGTCAGCAAGGATTTGGGTAGATATAGAGAAGCTTATTTTAAAATTTATACGGAAGGAAATCGGGGTGCCTGGGTGGCTCAGTCGGTTAAGCATCCGACTTTGGCTCAGGTCATGATCTCGTGGTCCGTGGGTTCGAGCCCCGGGTCGAGCTCTGTGCTGACAGCTCAGAGCCCGGGGCCTGCTTTGGATTCTGCGTCTCCCTCTCTCTCTGCCACTCCCCTGCTTGCACTCTCTCTCTCAAAAAAATAGATAAATATTGAAAAAAAAAATTTAATTTATGTGGAAGGCCATAGGCCCTAGAGTAGCTAAAACAATCTAGAAGAAAAAGAAGAAAAAAGGGCGCCTGGGTGGCTGAGTCAGTTAAGCATCTGACCCTTGATTTCGGCCCAGGTCATGATCTCACGGTGGTTCCTGAGATCAAGCCCCACATCAGGCTCCGTGCTGACAGCACGCAGCCTGCTTGGGATTCTCTCTCTCTCTCTTTCTCTCTGCCCTTCCCTTGCTGGTACGCGTGAGCGTGTGCACACATACAGACTCTTTCTCTCTCAAAAAAAAAAAAAAAAAAAAAAAAAACAACTCTAAAAAAAAGCACAAACCGTAAGGGAAACAAGGTGAAAAACTGGACCTTATCAAAATTAAAATATTAAAATATCAAAATAAAAAATCTCTGAAAATGGCACGAGCATTCATTCACAGTCATGTATCATTCTTGTACAATAAATAAACGAATGGTAACATGACCAGGTGTTTCCAGACACAGCAAGTAGAGGCTGGTTTTAGTTTATGTGGAGTGGGGAGTCCACTGGCCAACTTTCCCTGGAGGTTAAGTGTGCAGGATATGTGCTATTGTAGTGCCCGAGTCACTCCCAGGGCATGCATTTCCTGTGGCTATGACTTTTCTAAAGGGTAAGTCAGCTGGAAACAACATATAATGAACATGCACATAGAACGCTGGGCTTTGGAAAAGAAACACATTCGGGTAAAAGCAAGCAAAGAACTTTATTGTAACCTCACGTTTTGCAATTCTGACCTTTAGAGTCGGTTGCAATTTCAAAAACACGGATAAAAATGTCCCCGGGTTTTTAAAACCCACTCGATAGAAAAAAAGAAAGAACGGGCTTTGATTTCAATTGCATTTAAATCTCCCACTGCGGTCAAGGAGGAGACCGACGCTCCGTGGCAGAATTTGAAACCCAAGGCCGGCCTCTTTATGATAGACAAAGTTGATTGCAGCGAACATTCTTGGCATCGGCTCAAAAAGTTTTGAGTTTCTAGATCCTGAAAGGGAAATTTTCTTAGGAGCCTTTCAGATCACGGATGGGGTGGTATCGAGGGGGTGCGGTGTAGAAGGGGACAGTCAGGGGACAGAAGCCGCTGCCTGGCCTCTGGAGTTGGTCTTGACTGACGTTGATTAGAGCTGCTATATACCAGGTGTGTTCACTAGTTTGTTGTTTGGGGGGGGAGCGTTGTTTGGTTTTTTGTTTGTTTGTTTGTTTGTTTTTAAATCTAATCCTCGCCACAATCTTGGAAAGCGTAAATGCAGGAGGATAAAACTCAGGGAAGGGAACTCATATCTACTGAGTGCTCGTTGCATGCACCAGGCGCTTTATCCCTCAGAACAAGGCTACAGCGTGGATACTATTATCCTTTGCATTTTACAGATGAGGTCACAGGCTTTGAGAGGGACTCAGCCTCAAGTTCTCTCTCTCCGTCTCTCTCTCTCTCTCTCTCTCTCTCTCAGTGAGTGTGCGCGTGTGTGTATCACGCATCCTGCAACAACATATTCCCAAGACGAATACTCCCCAAGATTCGACATAGGGCGGTTAAAAGGGTGGACAAGTAGCCAGCCACCAAGCAGGCACCAAGGGCAGACAGCTGGAACTCGTGGTGGTCCCAGGAAGCCGGGTGACGGGACTTGCTGTAGTTCTGAGGCCGGGAAAGCAGCATGAGATTGGCACAGCGTCAAGGGGTGAGGGAAGGGAGGACGGAACCAGAGCCCTAACTAGCATTTTTGGTGCCCGGGGCAAGCAGCGTGAAACTTGCCTTCTCTTCAATGGAAGCTGCTCTTGGAAGGGGGAGGGGCAGCCCTGCGCACAAAAGGTCCCCTGGCTGGTGCGCTCCCAGCCCTTGACCTCGGGCCTCTCGCTCCATCCATCTCTGCGACTGCCAAGGGGGCTGGCCTGGGGCCAGGGTGAGGCTTCCAACAGAGACCAGAGGGGTGGTGGGAGAAAAATGTGGCGCCCCCTAAATTTCTGTGCCCCAGTGACCCCACCCTAGCCAGAGCTCTGGAAAGAACAGAGCAGAATGTTGAGCTGAGAAGGGAGGTGAGGGAAGTCAGAGAGGGACTGGCTGGAAGAATAGGGAGAGGTCAGGGGGCCATCAGTCACAGCAACGGGGTTGAACACGTCCGCCAAAAGATGGAAAGTTTTGGTAACTCGAAGGCATTTCAGAGTTCAAGATGTGAGAGGTGAAGCAGGCAATTCGAAGTGATAGCGGTAGTTGATGAAGTAGACAGGAGGCCCAAACCACAGGGTCAGAGAGGTCAGTGGAGCCGGGAGGGCCATTATTTGATTCAACAAGCTTTTATGGAGCACCTACTATGCGCCAGGCTCTGCATCAGGCTCTTGGGATACAGCGGTGAGCAAGACACAGTTCTTACCTTTCTTCAAATGTGGGAGGGGCTAGTGGGGAGATGGGTGAAAGGCAAGCAGCTGGATACGATATGATGGAGAGATCCTCTAGGAAGCAAGATGAACGTAATTTAAGGAAACGAGTACAAGCAAGCATGTTCGTAACATGGAAGAAGAAATGATTTCTTCTGATTTCTCAGGGAGAGTGTAGGAAAGGGAAAATCAAGAAGGGTTTCATGGGGGCGCCTGGGTGGCTCCGTCAGCTGAGCGTCTGACATCGGCTCAGGTCACGATCTTGCGGTTCGTGAGTTCGAGCCCTGCGTCGGGCTCTGTGCTGATGGCTCATAGCCTGGATCCTGCTTTGGATTCTGGGTCTCCCTCTCTCTCTGCCCCTTCCCCACTCGTGCTTGGTCTCTCTTGCTCTCAAAAATAAATGAACATAAAAAATTTTTAAAACAACGAGTGGCCCTGGAGACGGGGTTCACAGGACCTGTCAACCAAATAAATGTGGGAGGAACGAGAGAAGATATATCTATACCAGACTCTTCTTTCCAACTCAGATTTTTTCTTAATGGCTTCTGAGTTAAGATGGAAACCATCTTTCTCACTTAAATACATAAGAAAACACAGAGATAAGGAGAGGAAATGACATTGAAAACCAGCAACATATTCCAACCATCTGCCATTGTCCTGGCAGAGTTGTCCTTCAACAAAGCATGGGGGTGGGTGGTTCTGAAGCAGCACAGCTGGGCCAGGAAAAAAGAAGTTGTTCATAAGTAATAATAATTTTTTAAATAAGAAGATATAAAGAAAATGTGGTATACACACACACAATGGAATATTATTCAACCATAAAAAAGAAGAAAACCCTACCATTTGTGACACCATGGATGAACCTGGAGGGTCTTATGCTCAGTGAAAGAAGGCCGGCAGAGAAGACAAATACTGGATGACCTCGTGTATATGTGGAATCTAAAAAACCCCGCTGTATTCAGATACAGAGAATGAGTTGCTGTATACAGATACAGAGAATGTGAAGCGGGTGAAGCGCATTCAAAGGTACACACTTCTAGTTATAAAATAAACCAGTCGTGGGGATAACTTAGTATAGCATGATGACCACAGTTAATCACAATGTATGGTGGACTGGAAAGTTGCTAAGAGAGTAGATCTTAAAAATTCTCATCACAATGGGAATGCGAGCTGGTGCAGCCACTCTGGAAAACAGGATGGAGGTTCCTCAAAAAACTAAAAATAGAACTACCCCACGGCCCAGAAATTGCACTACTAGGCATTTATCCAAGGGATACAGGTGTGCTGTTTCGAAGGGACACATGCACCCCCATGTTTATAGCAGCACTATCGACGATAGCCAAAGTCTGGAAAGAGCCCAAATGTCCATCGATGGATGAATGGATAAAGATGTGGTATATATATACAATGGAGTATTACTCGGCAATCAAAAAGAAGGAAATCTTGCCATTTGCAACTACGTGGATGGAACTGGAGGGTATTATGCTAAGTGAAATCAGTTAGTCAGAGAAAGACAAAAACCATATGACTTCACACATAGGAGGACTTTAAGAGACAAAACAGATGACCATAAGGGAAGGGAAGCAAAAATAATATAAAAACAGGGAGGGGGACAAAACAGAAGAGACTCACAAATATGGAGAACAAACTGACGGTTCCTGGAGGGGTTGTGGGAGGGGAGGTGGGCTAAATAGGTAAGGGGCACTAAGGAATCTACTCCTGAAATCATTGTTGCACTAGATGCTAACTAATTTGGATGTCAATTTTAAAAAATAAAAAATAAAACAAGTTAAAATAAAAAAAAATTCTCATCGCAAGAAAAAACACGTGTGGGGCGCCTGGGTGGCGCAGTCGGTTAAGCGTCCGACTTCAGCCAGGTCACGATCTCGCGGTCCGTGAGTTCGAGCCCCGCGTCGGGCTCTGGGCTGATGGCTCGGAGCCTGGAGCCTGTTTCCGATTCTGTGTCTCCCTCTCTCTCTGCCCCTCCCCCGTTCATGCTCTGTCTCTCTCTGTCCCAAAAATAAATAAAAAACGTTAAAAAAAAAAATTAAAAAAAAAAGAAAAAACACGTGTAATTATGTGTAGTGATGGCTGTTAACTAGCCTTACTGGGGTGATCATTTTGCAATATACACAAATATCACATCATTGTTTTGTACACCTGAAACTAATATAATGTTATATGTGAAGTATGTCTCAACACAAAAAGATAAAAAATAATAAAATAATGACACTTAACATTTATTGACTTTGTTCTGGTGCTAACTCCCAGAGGGGTGTTTCACATGCAATATTTCACTCAATCCTTCTATCTCAGTAAACCCTCTTCAGTGACGTTTGGGCCACACAGGGTTTAGATCACACAGCTAGTACGTGGCCATTGGAGATTTGAACTCAGGGTGATCTGCCAGGCCACCAAGACTGCTTTAGAAACGCGCCCGCTGAGCTGTGATGTCAGAAACACGGACCTATGTCCCAAACAGAAGGCAAACAACCGTCTCTCTGAGTTAGCCAGGGCTTTGTGGGGGCTTTTTACACACCTGTTCCAAGTAAAATCTGGAGCCATAATCTGGACAGGCACCAGATCAACCAAGAACCTGCTAGAAATAGCAAGAGCTTAAAGTACTCAGACACTAAGTAAATATAAAAAAAGCAAGAACTTTCTTATCTATCAGCAATATCCTGTTAGGAAATAATAAAAAAGAATCCCATTCCCAGCAGCAACAATAAATTTTAAAACAACTAAGAAGAATCTTGCTAAGAAATGTATGCATGAAATGGCCTATATGAAAAAAGTTATAATATAAACAAGGTAGCAAAGAATCATAAAAAGGACCATAAATGCTGAAACCATGCAAATCAATCTTAATAACCAATGGGGAAAATTACCAGTGTTCTGTGACCTTTAAAAATTGTCATCAAAACACTAGAAATTCTCTTACTGCCCATTCCGTTATACACTTACAGGGGACTGGAAAAAAAATTAATTTTTTTAGTACGCTGCCATTTAAACATTAGAAACATTGTGAATTAAAGTGTTGTATTACTTGGGGCGCCTGGGTGGCTCAGTCGGTTGAGCGTCCAACTTCTCGGCTCAGGTCATGATCTTGCAGTTGTGAGTTCGAGCCCCGCGTCGGGCTCTGTGCTGATAGCTCGGAGCCTGGAGCCTGCTTCGGATTCTGCGTCCCTCTCTCGCTCTGCCCCTTCCTCGCTCATGCTCTCTGTCTCTCTCAAGAATAAATAAAACATTTAAAAAAAATGTTTTTAACTGTTGTATTACTTTGTAAAAAACTTACCAATGCTAGTTTTAACAGCGTTTGCCTTCTTCTCATATTACTTACAGTACAAGCGAGTGTATTTTCTACACCTTAACAAACTGTCAAACTCCTTTTAAAGTTTTGGATCAATGTTCTGTATGTTCCTCTGCGTTCTCAGCGTGGTGTAATATCTCCAAGAGAGCTTTCAATAGGTAGGTTTTTGCCGGCGTCAAACTGTCTCTGGGACACCTTCATCCCTTTGGTCATGACAACTTTGCACGACACCATTTATGTCAATAATTTCACCCTCGCTAAATTCCTGCGGCTGCATTTCTAGGATCTCTTGAATTCCCAAGGTTAGCTATTTCTTCTGTGACCTCGTGGATGTTGATTGTACCTTTCACTTCTAGCAATATCACCTTTCGCTTCTTTGCTGCACTTTTGTCTTCGTTATCCAATCCCCTCTTTCGATCATCCGTTTTTGTAAAATGTTCCGTGAGTTTATCACTAAGAGACAGAGGCAACATAATACACAGTTTTCCTCAGCAACTCATCACCAACAGACTTTTAAAGACGTGATTATTCACTAATCACACCATGTTTATGTTATTTACATAGTAAATTTGTGGACTGAAGAGATAACACCTGAGTTTGTACTCTATGCAATTACTCGGTTAATATACCATGGTGACTGAAATTCCAACTGTGTTGTTGGCAGACTGGTGTTATTTAATGAAGTCATGGTAACTGAAAATCATGAATATCAGCATCATGCAAAGAGAGGAGTGCCTGTATTTTATGTAAGGGCCTCAACATACTTTGTTTTTAATGTTTATTTTTGAAGGAGAAACACAGTGTGAGCAGGGGAGGGGCAGAGAGAGGGGGACACAGAATCTGAAGTAGGCTCTAGGCTCTGAGCTATCAGCACAGAGCCCGACGGGGGGCTCGAACCCCCAAGCTGTGAGATCACGACCTGAGCCGAAGTCGGATGCTCAACCGACTGAGCCACCCAGGCGCCCCAGGGCCCCGACATACCTTAATAGAGAGATACCATACTTTTTTTTTCCCTAGTGCTTTCTATGTGTCAGGTGCTGTTATTTTTTTTTTTTTAATGTTTATTTGAGAGAGACAGAGAGAGAGTGAGCGAGAGCGAGCAGGGGAGGGACAGAGAGAGAGAGAGAGAGAGAGACAGAATTCCCAGCAGGCTCCAGGCTCTGAGCTGTCCGCGCAGACCCCCACTGCGGGGCTCGAACCCACGAGCTGTGAGATCATGACCTGAGCCGAAGTCGGCTGCTCATTCGACTGAGCCACCCAGGCGCCCCAACAATGCCAGAATCTGAACTCAAGTAGTCTGACTCCCAAGACTGAGCACTTAACAATACCCTGTGCTGCCGCCAAGATGTTTATTTTTCCCATAGTAAGTTATACGTTTAACGCTATTCCCTTAACCATCCCAGCAGGATTTTTGTAAGTAGAACTTGAGAGATTCTAAGTTCATTTAGCAAGCAACAGGCTAGACAAACTAGTAATTATCTTTGTTTTTGAACTTTAATTTTAATTTATTTACTCAAATTCAAGTTAGTTAACATACAGTGTAGTCTTGGCTTCAGGAGTAGAGCCCAGTGATTCATCACTTACATATGACACCCAGGGCTCATCCCCACAAGAGCCCTCCTTAATGCCTGTCACCCATCTGGCCCATCTCCTCACCTACCTCCCCTCTAACAACCCTTAAGACTAGGGGTTTAAGACTCTGCATTTAAGAGTCTCTCACGGTTTACCGCCCTCTCTGTTTTTCTCTTATTTTTCCTTCCCTCCCCCTATGTTCATCTGTTTTGTTTCTTAAATTCCACATATGAGTGAAATCATATGATATTTGTCTTAGTAATTATCTTCTAAAATTAAAACACAACTTAAAGCTACAGTAATCAAAACAATGCAGTGCCAGAACTAGAGTTGAAAGACAAATCAAAGGAATGCATGGCAGCCCAGAAAAAGACTGTCATATCTTTAAATTTTTTTTTTAGTATAAGAGTAAGTCGTATCCCAAATCAGAAAGAAAATGAAATGTAATGTGCAAATGGGGTTGGGTAAATTGGTTAATATGATAAAATAAAATTGGATCCCTTCTTCATATCTCACATAAAAATAAATTTCAGGGGCGCCTGGGTGGCTCAGTCGGTTAAGCCTCTGACTTCAGCTCAGGTCGCGATCTCGCGGTCCGTGAGTTCGAGCCCCGCGTCGGGCTCTGGGCTGATGGCTCGGAGCCTGGAGCCTGCTTCCGATTCTGTGTCTCCCTCTCTCTCTGCCCCTCCCCCGTTCATGCTCTGTCTCTGTCTCAAAAATAAATAAAACGTTAAAAAAAATTTAAAAAAAAAATAAATTTCAGGTGGTTTAGAGAGTTAGTGGATAAAATGAAACCATAAATGCATAGACAAAAAGAAAAGTGAATATTTTAAATATCTTGGGGTTAGAGAGGACTTTCTTAATCTAAAAGAAATAGAAAACAAACAAAAAGAAAACCATAATAGTCAACCATATTCCAACTGAAAACTTTCGTAGATGAAACATGAAATGAACAAAATTAAAAGACCAATCTAAAATCAAGAGTTTTGCTTTGAAACAATATAACAAAGTGTTGGCAGGTATTCTGATTATGTGAAGAGACTGTAGGAGGAAATAGGGAAAACCCACAACCCGAAAGAAAACAACAGAGAAGACCAAAAGTAGATGCTACACAAACGAAATATAAAAATCTAATCAAGGTATTTAAAATGTTGAACTCTAGGGGCGCTTGGGTGACTCAGTCAGTTAAGCGACCGACTTTGGCTCAGGTAATGTTCTTGCCCTCCCTGAGTTCGAGCCCTGCCTTGGGCTCTGACCTGATAGCATGGAGCCTGCTTGAGATTCTCTTTTTCTCTCTCTGTCCCTCCCTCCCCCCCACTCTCTCTTTCTCTCTCTCTCTCTCAAAAATAAACATTTTTTAAAAAGAATTTTTAAAAAAGTATCGCCAACATTGTTTCAAAGTTTTTCCCTGCATCCATCCATCCATCCATCCATCCCCCACTCACTGGTCCTTTTCTTCTCCTTCCTTCAAGTCTTAAAGAAACCTGTATTCCCTCCCCGGTCCTAGGCTTACTTCCCTTGCTGCCGAGGGCCATTGTTCTATCAACTAATTATCTCCCTCTTAAAGCTCTGTCTCCCCTGTCACTTGGGCTCCTTTCTCTCCACCCTCACACATGATCACATTCCTACTAGCCCCAAGTCACTCTCCTTTAACCCTATTCTCACTGTGCTACCCTTTCACCATGAACATCTTTTAAGTATATTCCACATGTACTTCCTCCGCCTCTTTACCAACTACTCCTTAAAGCTTCACGATCTGGCTTTCCAATCCATTACTGATACGCTTTCCCGAGATCGCCACTTCTAATCGCCTACTCCGAGTACTTGCCGCCTGCCTGTCCTTAACACCTCCACCCCGTAGGTAGCATTGGCTGGTGCCGATCAAGCTCTTTCGCCAAGCCACGGCTTTGGTGGCAGACATTGGCCCTCTCTACTTCCGGCTTCGCTGTCCCACCTCTCCCAACACCTGGATCCTTCCTCCACGCGTTCCTGCAGGAGGTGATATTTACAGTCTCTGCCTCTCCTCTCTTTTCTTCTCTCTCTAGGCTCTCGGCAATTCGGGCTTCTATTTCCGCCTCTCACAGACCTTACCTCTCTCCTAAATTCAAGTCTCACATTTCCAAGTCGCTGCTCAACCTTGACCTCCCCCATGCCTGGCATGCATATCAAACTCCACTTGTGGACAGTCAAAAATCTCTCACCTCCCCCAACTTACCCTTCTACCAGACTTGTCTGTTTCTATAAATGGTACCATCTCAGTGCCCCCCCTTCAGATATTCACACGGCTGAGGGAAACAGACTGTCTTTTCCACACCCACGGCCAAAGCCTCAGCTCCGGCTCTTGTCATGTTTTGCCCAGAGAGATGAAGAAGGCCGTATCCTGCATCTGTGTGTTGGATTGGGTTTTTTGGTGCGATGGACCCCCTTGCGGGCTGTAGGAACTGTGAATGGGAAGTTTCCCGTTACCCATTGCAAGCACCTTATTAGAAATGCAGCATAGATATCTTATAACTCTTCCAGGATATATTTTCTTACTTAGTTTTACTTAAAAGCTTAAAAGTACTTAAAAGACAGCCCACCCAGTTTCCAGAAGCTTACCACTGAGATGGAATTTGAGGACACAGGAGCAACTTCGGCGCAGAGGCAAAGGAACAACCCTCCAATCGATTCCATAATTAAGGACAGGACCCAGACGTGGCTTATATTGCAACGTGTGACATTGGGGGAGCTTCCCATTTTAGCTGGCAATTCTTGCTAACTAGGAGTTAAACTTTGAAACGCATTATTTAAAGTGGATGGGTGCGGGGGCGCCTGGGCAGCTCAGTCGGTTAAGCGTCCGACTTGGGCTCAGGTCATGATCACGTGGCTCGTAGGTTCGAGGCCCGCGATGGCAGCTGAGAACCTGGAACCTGCTTGGATTCTGTGTCTCCCTCTCTCTGCCCCTCCCTCGCTCATGCTCGGTCTCTCTCTGTCTCAAAAATAAACAAACATTTCGGGGCGCCTGGGTGGCTCAGTCGGTTAAGCCTCCGACTTCGGCTCAGGTCATGATCTCACATCTCGTGGGTCCGAGCCCCACGTCGGGCTCTGTGCTGACAGCTCAGAGCCTGGAGCCTGTTGCAGATTCTGTGTCTCCCTCTCTCTCTGCCCCTCCCCCGTTCACGCTCTGTCTCTGTCTCAAGAATAAACATTAAAAAAATAAATAAATAAACAAAGATAAGCAAACGTTTTAAATCAATCAATCAATCAATCAATCAATAAAAATAAAGTGGATGGATGCACCATGTACATTTTCATGGTCTTGGGCAAAACCCTGGTCTCCACACTCTAATGAAGGTTCCACTTCACAGCGATGGGAATTTTCTTCCCCAGCAAGGAGAGTTTGCCTCGTACACATCCTGACAGCTGCAGTCACCAGCAGTAGACCTATTTGCCGAAAACTTCCCAGCCTTCTTAAAGAAGAAAAATACACACTTGCACCGGGTTTCTCTTCAGTGCCATCATTGTATTTTCCCCTTTGGACATGGCTCACTCTTCCACCCACATCGTTTACTGCCCCGCCTCCCCCTCCACTCTACTCTTCTAACGCATAATAACAACTCGGCATGTGCCCTCTCAATACTTTTCTTCATGGACAAATAATCATATACAAGCTACACACACACACACACACACACACCCCTTCAAATACATATTTCATAAAAATGATACACGTAACACGCTTTTCTGTATCTTACTTCCATACACGCTGATAGAGTGCTAGTTCCTTCTTTTTGATGCCTGTGTAATATTCCACTGCATTGATGTGTAGTTGGCTCTTGAACAGGGTGGGTTGGAACTGCACGGGTCCATTGATCTGAAGCTTTTTTTAGGTAAATCCAGGATAGCATGGTAAATGTTTTTTTCTCTCCATTATGGTTTTTACAATAACATTTTCTTTTTCTCTGGCTTACTTTATTATAAGAAAACGGTATACGATACATATAGCATACAGAATATGTGTTAACTGTTTAGGTTATCGGTAAGGCTTCCGGTCCACAGTAGGCTGTTAGTAGTTAAGTTTCGGGGGGATTTAAAAGTTACGTGTGGTGGATTTTGGACTGCATGGGGGGGTTGGCACCCCAAACTCCCACGTAGTTCAAGGGTCAACTGTATTATCAATTTATTCAGGCGTCCTCCCTATTTATAGCATTCTCTTTGTTTTCATTTCGGCGGGGGGCAGCGGATGGGTGTGGGTGTGTGTGTCTGTGTGTGCCTACGAACAACGCTGCAATAAACATGCTTGTGTATAGAACCTTGTGTATTGTGCTTTTGTTTCCATGGGACGTATTCTCAGGAGCAGGATTGCTGAGGTGAAGCATATTGTAGGATCTTTCAACATCCATTCAGAAAGACATAGTATCACTTGTTTGGAGGAGGGAGGACAGAGAAGGAGAGAGAGGAAAAAGGGAGAGAGAAGCAGTTCTCACCCGGGGCTCGTGTTTTTACCCAGAGCAGGGCTCGAGCTCACCCAATTTGGGACTCGAACTCACCAACTGTGAGATCATGACCTGAGCCGAATCAGATGCTTAATGACTGAGCCACCCAGGCGCCCAGAAGTCATACCACTTAAAATTTTACCTGTCTGATGGATACAACCTGATACTCCATTATTACACAGTTTGAGCCTCCTTGACTGCTAGTGAATTGGAGCATCTTGTCGTAGGTTTTCTTTGCCTTTTGGGTTGACGACCATTCTATGAATGCACCTCTCCGCATCCTTTGCTGATTTTTATTCTGGGGTGTTTGTCCCCTTCTGTTCAATTTGCAAGACCTCTTGGTATATTGTAGATACACTTCTGTCTGTCCTTTGCATCACAAATAATTTTATAAATCTATTTCTTATCTGTAGACGTTGTTTACAGTTTCTTTTGCCATATAGAAGTTTTAAATTCATACAACATCTAGTAAGTCTATCTTTTCTTTTATAGCTTCTGAGTATCCCGTCTTGTCCTCTGTTTTGTCCATGTAGTCTCTAGGAATCTCTTGCAAGATTTTTATTACTTTGTTTATATTTAAGTCTTCATCTGCAATTTATTTTAATCTATGGTAAAAGATAGGGCCCATGCAATGTTATTTTCCTCTAGGAAGCTGTCAGATGTATTATCATCTATTAAATCACCTTTTCCCTCAATAAATTAAAATGTCATTTTGTAGGACCCGATATCCAGACACATTATAAAGCCATTGCAATCTAATTAAATCAACATACTATTAGCATTGGACCAGGCAAATTAGATAAATGGTACAGAAAAGAGACTCATATACTTACTGCATTGAAAGACTGAATTTTCAGTGGCATTCTCTCCCTCCTTCGAGCTCCGAAAGAAGATCAAAGGCATACTATGAGGATAAAGGAAACGAGGCATGTAAAGCACTTAGCACAGTGCCCGGCACCTAGCAAGCCTATAATAAATAAGCCTGCTATTATATCCAATCTCTTGACACCTAGATTGTCTTGGGTGCACTATTGTGACAGTCTGCCTTTTGCGACTACGCTTCGAGCTCCTGCGGAACAGTCACTGTGTGTTAGCTCCCTCAGCACCTAGGTTGCCCTTAATGAACTTTTTTCTTCCAAATTTTTAGTTAATTTCTAGTTAGCTAACATCCAGTGCAATATTGGTTTCAGGAGTAGAATTCAGTGATTCGTCAACTACACGCACCACCCAGTGCCCATCATCACAGGTGTCCTGCCCTTAAAGAATTAACCAGAATTTTTCCTCGTAGACAACAGCCACGTGCTCTGGCAGTTCTAACTTTACCTGCTTTCAGAATCTAGGCCGACTGAGTCCTCTGTCCTCCGGGATGCCCAGTGGTTGCAAAGAGCTACTCCTGTGGGTCTCTCCTCTGCTGGGACGTGCTCGTGGTCAGTTACAACTCTTATTCATTGAGTATCCCTGCCCTAGGCACTTCCACGGATACATCTGCCTCTGCTTTCTCTCTCTAATCCTTAGCAAATCTCAGCACAGTATAGGATACACGTTGACTTATTCCCGGTAATTTTATTTTTATAAGATCCATCAACTGCTGGGATAGGAATGTTCGTTTTTATGAGTTATTTTAGAATTACTTTAAATTTTTTTTAACGTTTATTCATTTTTTGAGAGAGACAGAGAGACAGAGACCAAGCAGGGAAGGGGCAGAGAGAGAAGGAGACACAGAATCCGAAGCAGGCTCCAGGCTCCGAGCTGTCAGCACAGAGCCCGACGCGGGGCTCAAACCCATGGACCATGAGATCACGACCTGTGCCGAAGTCGGACTCTTAACCGACTGAGCCACCCAGGTGCCCCTAGAATTACTTTTAAATAGTTTAGTATTTTTAACAATTTATTTCTTTAGTGAATTTATTTATTTTGAGAGACAGAGAGTGCGCACAAGTGGGGCAGGGGCAGAAAGAGAGAGGGAAAGAGAGAATCCCAGGCAGGCTCTACACTGTCAGTGTGGATCCCAGTGGGTGGGGGGGCTCGAACCCATGAAGTCACGAGATCATGACCCGACCTAAAGTCAGACGCTTAACTGACTGGGTCACCCAGATGCCCCAATAATTTATTTTTAGCACAAAAATTTGAAAAATATTTATTTTATGCCACCTGTTGAAGAAACGAGAGGAAAGAGGACCCCAGCATAAATTTGTGGAAACAGCTTCTTCTTACATGGAAAAGTAAAATTCTGATCAACACGAATCCTACAAAGACTTTGGTGAATCAATTTCTATCCTAAGCTCTGGAGGTGAGGGTGCAGCAGAAAACAGCAATGTCAAAAACCTCAAGAACACAGCAAGAATTCCTTTAAAATGTGGGGCTTCTAGATCTAATATCGGACTCCCAGTTAAATCTGAGATACACAGTGACATTTTTCAGCATAACTATGTCTGAAATATTGCACAGAACAATACTTATACTAAAGAACTGTTTCTCTAAAATTGAAATTTAACAAAGTGCCCTGTATTTTTATTTGCCAAATCTGGCAACCCTATGAAAAATCTATGTTTCGTGGGACACTTGGGGAATCCAGACCGATGCACTGGGATGCCCCAACTTAACGTTCTGAGGACTTCCTGTGTACACAGTGGGGATTCCATAAATGCTTGTTGAACTGATTACATAATGGTGATTACTAATAGTTACTTTTTGGTCACTGAGGTTTGTAAAGGCATGAAAAAGAACTGATGTAAACTTAGAAAGAATTCTGAGGGCAAGGCAGCCACAAAAGGCAGTTTCTGATTAACCCTTGATTAACCAAATAGAAAAAGCTCACCCATTTGGGAAAGCATCTCATGGTGCTGCTGAAAAGGCACTTAAAACTTCACTTACATACGTGAGGTTTCTAACTTTTTGGCGTGGTGCTTGAATATCACAACTTCTGTGTGTGTGTGTGTGTGTGTGTGTGTACGTGGGGGGATGGTTAGAGGCAGGGGGCAGGAGAGCCAAGACAAGAAATGTAAGGCCAATGAATGGAAAACAAAACACTCGAAAACTTTTCTTCCTGCTACATTTCATGGAGAGTTAATGGCTTTTCGAAAGTACTTTGAAAATCAGAATTAGCCACTGCAGAGTTGCAGGCACAAATATGGCCTCTAGTGTTCTATTAATGACAGGATCAAACGAAGAAGCTCTTCTACATGCTCTTTATGAAAGAGCAGGAGAACCAATGTGATGTTTAGTTTCTTGGAGGAAACTGAAAAAAAAATAATCCCATATTACCACAATACAGCATGAGTTCAATGCAAATGGAAAAGACTGGTGGCTTATTAATAGGCTCTCCCTGTAGCAAGCTGGCCTTCCCGGCTTCAGTTTGAAATTGATTATTTTAATACAGAATTCCTGAATGAAAGAGGTTCTTGGCCTTTTCCTGGGCTGTTGAATAATGTATGTGGGAGAAAGCAAATAGCAGCAGAGGGTCTCAGCTGCGGGAACAATGGCGCACACCCAGAGCTGAGGGGGCACGTTAGTTTATCATTGCCTTGTCAATCCTCCTAGCCTGGGAATCGCAGGGCAGCCTGGAAAGCAGCAGCTGCCCGACGTGTGGTGAACTGACCGGGGCACTTTAAAGAGACGACTCCATTTACCCATCTGAAAACAAGATATTGATTTTCCTCCAGCTCTGGAGAGAAAAGAGCCGTCCTGAAAATATATGGAGACCACCATTTATCCAGGCTCCTCCCCCAACAATCACACCATCCCAACTGTTTTCTTGGCTTCCTCTCCACAAAGTTCCATTTTCCCCTCCTTCACCTGGGGTGAGAAGAAAGCAGCTCCCCCTTTTCTGCCTTGTGTGAATACATTGCTCGGAGTACTTTTGAGCTGACGCTGGAAAAGTGCGTAATGACTGGCATCTGGGGATACATTTTATGAGTTAGAAATCAATTTCTTCTATCCACATGGAAACAACATATTACGGTAAACTTCAGGCTGGCACTTCACTGCTCTGTCATGTCAAGCTGTGCGCACCCTAAGTCATTAAGGCAAAGACTGTAGCGTCCTAGAACAATAACGGCTCCTCGGATGTCCTTGCCATGAAATCTGTCCTTCGTACGTAAAAACTAAAAGGACTTAGGACCCAGACCGGATGGGAAAAAGAAAGAAAGCTTGTTTTGTCATAGCAAGCATCCCTAAGTACTCCTCAGGCCTGTAGGACTTTAAAAGCAACGTACTGAGAGCATGGGGAGAAACGGAGGTCTGAATTGAGGCGGCCAGAAGACCAAGCTCCTGGGAGGTGGCTGGAACTACTCCACATGCTTCAAAAGACTGGAAGTGTGTTCGAGTCAATCCCAATTTCTTTAATGGCTCATATCTTCGTGGGTTCAAAACTCCTGCCAGGCTGGTGAGAGGTGACCCTCCAGCCCTCACCAACACTCGGTCACCAAAACCAGAGATGAGGCAGAGACGCCTATTCCCGGATTTTCAATATGGCCTTTTGGGGGGTTTTTTCTGGAAAATTCCCCGTCCCTACCACCACTGTGGGAAGTCTCACAGAAATCTAAGGAGCACCAAGGGAAAGGATTAGGGGGACTAGAATAAAAGGAGAGAGGACAAATGACTCTTAAAAAGCAAACAGGAAAACCCAGGCTTAATTGCCGCCAAGGTAGGTCTGAGAGTGCTGGCCATCACCCAGTGCGTTCACCGCACCAGGATCCAGAATCCAAGCTGAACCTTGTGAGCGGCCCCAGTTGTCGAGCTCTCTGTTATGCTAAACAGCACCGGAGGTGGACTGGCCCAACCATCTGCTAGAGCCATGCATAAATCGAGGGAAGGTAGAGCAGTATAGCGTGTGTATAATGCGGGGTACATGGGAAAAAGCAAAAGCGCGTCATCAAACAGCAGCAGAAAGCGACCAGAGAACAGAACGCGGTAGGCAGAGATTAGTGTTCCGATTATTATTAATGTTAATAACCACGCGCGGGGAACTCCAGGTTCTCTTGTTATTCATCAGACCCTAAGCCTCCAACAGTGTGGGGCTGGGGAGGGCTGGCATGGCCCCTGGAATTTCGATCATTCATTTGATTTCCTGACACCTTCCCCACCTGAGCAAGCGCTGGATGGCATAGAACTCTCCTTTCAAGGGCAGGCTTTTCCCCGGTATGACGTTAACCTTTATTTTGTTTTAATACAGGAAAGCAAAAATAGAGAAGAAAAAAATACACACACACACACACACACACACACACACAAAGACACAACCCCTGTTAACATTCTGATCTGTGTTTTTCTGGCGTTCTTTTGTGGATTTTCTTTCCTGCCTTTACCGTTCATACGCGCCATGGTCCTTTCCACTTCACAAACAGGCAGCTTCGAATTATTGGAGGGTGTTTGAAACCTGTTCATTTGAGTAGCACATAGATATTTGAAAAGTTTTAGCGGAATTTAAAATTAATTTTGCGTTTTAGGAGGACCTGATGTGCCTTGACTACTTGGGGACATCCTTATCTCGAGGGCAGGAGAGGGAGACGGGGCGGGGGAGCACAGCAGAATAAGGATGGGGAGTCAAGGCGTTCGTTCCAAGGGACTGTCTGCATCTGGGGCTCCAAACTGGCAGCCCATTTTAATTCTCAGATGTTCTTTGTCTGCACCAGAGAGCTTTTTTCATTTTAATGTTGATTTTGAATAGCCCTGGATATGGCATATGCTGTCTAGTTTGCCACAGGCCTCGCCATTCTTTATTGCACTGTACTCGTCTGCTTCCTGGCATTTCCATCTCTGCCTGGCCCCTGTGGGCACTTACGATCCCCGCTGTGATGTTAAGATAGCCTGGAATACCCCACTTCGTCACCGAGTCCTCTAAACCAATGCTTCTTAACTACAGGGGATTTTTCTTCCCAGGGGACATTTGACAACGTCTAGAGATATCTTTAATTGTCGTTGCTGTAACGGGGGTCGTTGCATCCCTGGCGTCTAGCGAATTGAGGCCGGAGATGCGGTGAAACACCCCGCAATGCGCGGGGAAGTCCCCCACAACAATTAGCCAGCCCACGACGTTAGGAATGCTCAGATTGAGAAACTCTGCTCTAAACCAGGGCCGGGACTTGCACCATTGGTCCTGGAGAAAATGCAAATCCGACGGAGAGAAGTAATGTTCCGTGCTGTTGACCCTCTACTCCTGAGTACTAACAAAGAATCTGTGAATGGGATTAACCAGAGCACAGGAGATGAAAAGGAGGCAAAATAGGACATGAAGGACCCCAATCACAAGTTCTGATGGTAGTCTTTCGCCATTAAACAGTCAAGATTATTCCAGGCAGAGAACTCACATCAAATTCTTCTCAGTAGCCCCACCATTAATCATCATGTAACATTAACTAACGTTGATTACTTTCTCCGTGAGAGGCACTGTGCTTGCTGCTTTACACGAATGATTTCATCGCATCTCACAGCAATTCTATGAGGCGGATGAGAAAACCGAGGCACAGAAAGATTAAGTAACCAGCTCAAAGTCACATCGCTGGTAAGCAGTAAACCTGGAACTTGGAAACTTGCTTTACTGACTCCAGAGATCAGGCTCTTAGCCAAGAGTGGGGCTCACTATCTACTGAACATTCGCCCTGAGCTAGAACACTACCTTAAGTGCTCTGCCCAAATTATCTCAATGGTCACAAAAGCCCATGAAGTATATATGATCGTCCCCATCAAACAGGTGAGGACACTGAGGACTAGAGAGCTCTCACATGTAGAACTTTAACCCTCTGTCTGCTGGGCTCCCTAAGTCTACAGTTAGTCAAAGCATGAAACATCAGTCCCTCGGGCTCCCACGTTGGAGGCAGTGACGTGGAATGGATAAAGCACTGAACTTGGACCAGAGAACCTACTTCGGAGTCCTGACTGTGCCACAATCTTAATGGGTGCCCACCCTCAGTCAAGTCCCTGGAGCCAGGGGCCCTGCACAGCACCCAGGGGAAGGAAGGAGCCAGGCCGTGACCCCTGGTTCCCTATAGTTACCTTCAGTACATTTAGAGGAAATCCCTCTGCCTGTGGACAGAGCACTGAGGAAATCTGGTGAGTCTAGCAAAGACACTCTCAGTCAAAAGAGATGAACCAGAAACACTGAGCTGCTCTGTCTCAAAAAGCAGCCATGAGCCCCGTTAATGGCTTCCAAGATAGAAATATGCACATTAATTCTGACTTTACTCTTCCTCAGTTATCACATCCTGTTACCTTAATCTGAGCATCTTTCAAGGTCAACTCCTTCTGCTAACAATACCTAACAGAGTCCTGATTTTCTAAAACATAAGTTGATGATATCTACCTGATCTTAATATTTATTTATTTATTTATTTATTTAGGAGGGGGAAGAACAGGAGGAGAGTAGGGGCAGAGAGACAGGGAGACAGAGAATCCTAAGCAGGCTTCATGTCATTAGCACAGAGCCCGATGCAGGGCTCGGGCCCGTGAACCTTGAGATCATGACCTGAACTAAGGTCAGGAGTCAGACGCTTAACCAACTGAGCCACCCAGGTGCCCCGATGTCTATCTAATATTTTTTAAAGTTTATTTATTTTGAGAAAGAGAGAGAGTGCAAGTGGGGAAGGGTCAGAGAGAGAGAGAGGATCCCAAGCAGGCTCCCTACCACCAGCACAGAACCCGACGCGGGGCTCGAACTCACGAACCGCGAGATCATGACCTGAGCCAAAGTCGGATGCTTAACCGACTGAGCCACCCAGGCGCCCGTACCTAATCTTTAGTAATACTGTCAGGGGTTCGGGGACGTTTTCCTTATTTAGTAATGAAATCTCCTCTGGGTCTTTTAAACTATACTAGCAGGGGCCTCTTCAGTTCAAGCTCTGGTTGAAGCTAAATTGAATCGTGCTGGGGTGTCTTTGAGATGATCCAACGGGGCCATTTGTTAGTTTATCATAGCAACTGCCCCAAACTCAAATTTGCAAAGATACAACATCATGGAAAGTATCATGATCTAAGGCCGAAACTATGAACTACCCTTACCTAGTAATTTTCACAATCTCACAGTGTCTGTAATCACCATGTTTGTCTTAAAATTTTACTTATCCACCAGTACCTCGGGGCAACTTGGTGCACAATTTGGGAACCACATGTATACAATGAAAATCACATGTCCAACTTCAGACTCTGAGACCCTCCTTCTTGTCCCCCAAAGGTACACAGTAGTAATGTTGCTTGTGTATAATTCAGAAAAGTTGTACACATAATCAACTGGAAACACACTATACCTAGTTTCCCGAACTGTGGGTTTTTTGCTTCATAAATCCTGAAGATCATTTCTTAGCAGTACATATAATTCCCGGTCTTTTTTAATAGTTGCAAGGTGAATGGTAATTTATACAACAAAATTTCTACTGTTGTACATTTAGCTGTTTAGCATTACTAACAGCATTGTAATGAATATCCTTCCGCATATATCTTTGTCCACCTGCAGGATGAATTCTAGAAACAGAATTTCTGGACCAAGTTATGTGCATTTAAAATTTTGAGAGATATTAAATTTGTTATAATTAAATTTCAATTAATTGGTGCACACACACCCCCCAAAA
Organism: Panthera uncia; assembly: GCF_023721935.1. Lineage (NCBI taxonomy): Eukaryota > Metazoa > Chordata > Mammalia > Carnivora > Felidae > Panthera > Panthera uncia. The sequence continues at coordinate 110,784,793 of NC_064817.1, read as the reverse complement.
AAGTTTAGGCGGGTGCTTGGGTGGCTCAGTCTGTTGAGCATCTGACTCTTGATTTTGGCTCAGGTCATGATCCCAGGGTCATGGGATCGAGCCCCTCTTCAGGCTCCATGCTTAGCATGGAGCCTGCTTAAGATTTTCTCTCTCTCTCTGGTGCAGCCACTCTGGAAAACAGTGTGGAGTTTCCTCAAAAAATTAAAAATAGATCTACCCTAGGACCCAGCAATAGCACTGCTAGGAATTTACCCAAGGGATCCAGGAGTGCTGATGCAGAGGGGCACTTGTACCCCAATGTTAATAGCAGCACTTTCAACAACAGCCAAACTATAGAAAGAGCCTAAATGTCCCTCAACTGAGGAATGGATAAAGATGTGGTTTATGTATGCAATGGAATATTACGTGGCAATGAGAAAGAATGAAATCTGGCCATTTGTAGCAACGTGGATGGAACTGGAGGGTATTATGCTAAGTGAAATAAGTCAGTCAGAGAAAGACAGATACTATATGTTTTCACTCATTATGTGGAACTTGAGAAATTTAACAGAAGACCATGGGGGAGGGGAAGGGGGAAAAAAGTTACAAACAGAGAGGGAGGGAGGGAAACCATAAGAGACTCAAATACAGAGAGTAAACTGAGGGTTGATGGGGGATGAGGGAGAGGGGAAAATGGGTGATGGGCATTGAGGAGGGCACTTGTTGGGATGGGCACTGGGTGTTGTACGGAAATCAATTTAACAATAAATTATATTGAATAAATAAATAAACTTTAAAATGTAAAAAAAAGATGCTCTCTCTCTCTCTCTCTCTCAGCCCCTCTCCCTGGCCGTGTGCCTTCTCTCTTTCTGTCTTTCTCTCTTTCTCTCTCTCTCAAAATAAAAAAAAAATAGTTTAGAAAAGAGAGAGGAAACTTCCAGTTGACATATTGGGAAAGGAGACAGAATGACCTAGGGCAGAGAGGCTACCTACACAGGAATAGAAAAGACAGATAATCAGGGGACTTTAGCAAACAATGACTCTGTATCAGAGGTTTTTAACCTTGAGGGTTTTTGCGGATAGAATGCAGGGGGCCTGTGTAATTTAGGAGACAGAAAGTCTAAATCTTTATTTTCACTAACATCAAAATAAATTTAACATTTCTTTCAAGGATCAGAGTAGGCTACCATCCAAAGTAATATTAAAGGTACTTGTAAATCTGTCACCAACAGCAATCACATGTATTTTCATTTCACCTTGCTATTGTTGCAGATACCTTGAGATACAGTTTATGCTCATCGGTTCTTCTAAATAATGGCAAATATTAGATCCCCTGCTAGATCTTGTTATTTAATGCATTAATGAAGAAACGCACATGATATTATAGAACCAACTTGCTTTCAAAATGTTCCGGTATGATGTGGTTTATAACAATGGGCATTTATGCTCTCGTCGTTTCTGTGGGTCGGGGGTCGTGACACCAGCTTTCCCAGGTCCTCTGTCTCGGGATCCCACAAAGACAAGGGTGCAGGTATGGGCTAGGGTTCCGCTTGCATCTTGACGCTCCGCTGGGGATTCACTTGTCAGCTCACGTGTTTGTGGGCTAAGTTCAGTTCTTTGTCGCCCTTTGGACCAAGGGTCTCAGTTTCTTGTTGTTTTATCTCTGTCGGTCAGAACCGCCCTCAGTTCCTTGAGAGTAACTGACCACATACCTCTCTTCCCCGTAGAGTAACTGACAACACAGCTATGCAAAGCCAAGTCAGCAAGAGAGAGAATCTGCCAACATGACAGAAGTTCAAATCTCCCGTCAGATTTACAGAGTGGTGCAGTGAGGTGGGCCGTGAACTAGCTCCCCAGTAAACAACTCTGTACCTGGAAAAATTAGAAAACAATAGCGAAAGGTTCCAGAGAGTGTCCTAAGGGCATCAGGCAAATTGAGACAAATACATCCAAGAAAATCTACTAAATCGAGGTACGCGACTCTGTGGCATTTGAATCATCACCTGCTCTGCCCTTCCTCCTCCACCAGCTCCATTTTGGAAAAAACGAGTCTGAGACCTCTACTCCTGGCAGGTGCAGTCAGGAAAATAGGGACTGCTTTCCCCTTGGCTTGCAGTGTAGGGTCATGCCGTCTCTCCGGGAGGGCCCCAGCTCTGTGTTCCAGAACATACTTTAGGCAAGCACAGCAGAGAGGTCTGAAGTCCCTTCCTGCACTCAGCTTGCACCTGTAGGGCAGAAGCTCTAGCCCCGGCACAGTAGGTCAAATATACTGGGCCCTGATCCCCCACTCCAGTTCATTGGTAGCATGTAGGTTCTATGTCAGGAGGGGAAACAACAAGGCTATTGGGCCACTACCCTGGGGAACACGTCGCAACTCAGTCTATGAGGCCGATACTACTCAGATAGAAGACCCACCAAAGAAAATTATATCAGCATGGTACATTTGTTACATTTGATAAACCAATATTGATACACTATGATTGACAAAAGTCGTCACTTTACATTAGGGTTCACTTTTGCGTCATATAGTTCGATGCATTTTGACAAAGGCATAATGTCGGGTCTCCAGCATTATAGTATCGTACAGAATAATTTCACCACCCTCCCCAAACCCCTATGCTCTACCTATTTATTCCTCCCTCCTCCTGAACCCTAACAACCACTGATCTTCTTATTGTCTCTACAGTTTGCATATTTCTAAGTGAAAGAAGCCAGTCCGAAAAGGCTGTATGATTCCAACTATAATTGTCAATTATCCCCGAATAAAGCTGGGAAAAAATTATTTTATTTTATTTTATTATTTTTTTTTCAATACATGAAATTTATTGTCAAATTGGTTTCCATACAACACCCAGTGCTCATCCCAAAAGGTGCCCCCTCAATACCCATCACCCACCCTCCCCTCCCTCCCACCCCCCATCAACCCTCAGTTTGTTCTCAGTTTTTAAGAGTCTCTTATGCTTTGGCTCTCTCCCACTCTAACCTCTTTTTTTTTTTTCCTTCCCCTCCCCCATGGGTTTCTGTTAAGTTTCTCAGGATCCACATAAGAGTGAAAACATATGGTATCTGTCTTTCCCTGTATGGCTTATTTCACTTAGCATCACACTCTCCAGTTCCATCCACGTTGCTACAAAGGGCCATATTTCGTTCTTTCTCATTGCCCTGTAGTACTCCATTATGTATATAAACCACAATTTCTTTATCCATTCATCAGTTGATGGACATTTAGGCTCTTTCCATCATTTGGCTATTGTTGAGAGTGCTGCTATAAACATTGGGGTACAAGTGCCCCTAGGCATCAGTACTCCTGGATCCCTTGGGTAAATTCCTAGCAGTGCTATTGCTGGGTCATAGGGTAGGTCTATTTTTAATTTTCTGAGGAACCTCCACACTGTTTTCCAGAGTGGCTGCACCAGTTTGCATTCCCACCAACAGTGCAAGAGGGTTCCCGGGGAAAAAATTATTTTAAAAAGATTTAATTGAGGGGCTCTTGGGTGGCTCAGTCGGTTAAGCGTCCGACTCTTGATTTCGGCTCAGGTCATGATCCCAGGGTCGTGCGATCGAGCCCTCTGTTGGGCGCCACGTTGAGCGTGTAGCTGCTTAAGATTCTCTTTCTCTCCTTCTGCTCCTTCCCCATTTGTGCACACACGCGCTCACTCTCTCAAATAGAAATTTTTTTTAATTAAAAAAAAGATTTATTTGATCGACTCTCAGGGATGGGGCCAAAGAATCCACATTTTTTAACAGCCTCACCAGGTAATTCATATGCATATTCACATTTGAACTAGCAGTAGAGGGGCTCTAGCTCTGAGAACTGACAGAATGGCTTGAAATCTGGCTCTGAAACTCTCTAGCTGAGTAACTATGGGCAAGTTACCTAAACTTCCCACCCAAGTTTTAATGCTCTCAGATGTATAATGAGAATATCAATAACTCCTACCTCGTAGAATGGTTTTGATGATTAAATGAGCTATTCTATGTGAAGTGCTTATCACCATGCCTAGCATTCAGTGAATTGTCTAATGCCCAATACATGTTGGCTATTATTAACATAGGTTAATAAGGACCCCTGTAAGGCAATGTGGTATAGGAAAAGGAGCACGGGAGCTAGAGTTAGATTTGGACTGAAATTCCACCTCTTCCTTTACAGGTTATGATCATGAATAAGTCACACTCTGTGAGCCTCCGTTTCCTCAGCTATAAGATGCAAATTTAAACGGTACCTACATCCCAGAGTGGTGAGAATTAAGTGAGACAATACATTTAAAGGACATGACCTACAGTAAGCCTAGGAATGACGTAGGTATAGCCTATGAAAAATTCTGTTAGAAGTCTCATTTGGTCATTTCTGCCTAGTCCAGATCAATATTTTGCCATTTATAATTTCCAGAATGGAAACTTGGATCCTTTTACTATATGGTCTCTTCTAACCATGATTTCTATGTTTGCAAATCTCACCATAAGCCTGCTCATTTAATTTTTTTTTTTAACGTTTATTTATTTTTGACACAGAGAGAGACAGAGCATGAACCGGGGAGGGTCAGAGAGAGGGAGACACAGAATTGAAACAGGCTCCAGGCTCTGAGCTGTCAGCACAGAGCCCGACGCGGGGCTCGAACTCACAGACCGCGAGATCATGACCTGAGCCGAAGTCGGCCGCTTAACCAACTGAGCCACCCAGGCACCCCAGCCTGCTCATTTAAAAAGAGATTGTAGTTTACGAATATCACTGTGTCTCTCTTTTTCTAATTAATACAAGCTAAATATGTTTCTACACCAGAACTTCCGAATAATCCAAGCGTTCCATGAAACCATAATGCATTTTGTAAATCTTTGATGCTTCAAAAATTGCCAGTTACGAACGAAAATGGCCTCCGCGACATGGCCAACTTAAGTATAGTCATCCTTTGACCAGTTCCGGTCAGTTTGGGCAGTAGGACATTTATGTGAGGGAAACCAGGAGGCCTGGCATCTATTTTGGTCCAGATTGTCAAGGTACTGGATGTGTTGGCAGAAGAACAATTATCTCTAGACATTTAGTTTGTCAAGATCAGGGTTTAGTGAAGAATGCTTCAGAGTGATGCTGGTCAGTTAGCACCTATCAAGATATGTATCCAAGTCCCTGTAACACAAAGCAATGTTTTGTTAAATATCATTTGAATTGGGGCGCCTGGGTAGCTCAGTCGGTCGAGCGTCCGACTTCGGCTCAGGTCACGATCTCGCGGTTGACGAGTTCTAGCCCCCCATTGGGCTCTGTGCTGACAGCTCACAGCTTGGAGCCTGCTTCGGATTCTGTGTCTCCCTCTCTCTCTGCCCCTCCCCTGCCCATGCTCTGTCTCTCTCTGTCTCAAAAATAAATAAACATTAAAAAAAATTTTAAAAATAAAAATAAATTTTTTAAATCATTTGAATAGTAGTGACCTTACAGCTTATGGGGGCTGTAAGGGTTAGGAAGAAGAATCACAGGAGATAAAGAAGCGTATCAGACTCTGCAGGAGCAGATGTATTTGGAAAAGCATTTAAGATACCGATAGGTTTCGTAATACAAATTAAAAGCAAATGAAGATCCACAAGATATTCTTGGCTGGGGTCGATATGTGGGTGATACAGTGAGAAAGTATGACTGGGGCTTTGAGTCAAAATAGGTCAAGAAGCTCTGGCAGAGAAGCTAAGCACACGGGCTTGGACTCTGACAGTCACTCTATGCAGTCAATGGTCAATATTCGTTGAGCACGTGTTCTATGGCAGACACTGTTTTGGGGGCCTAAAGGGAGCAGTGAGCAAGGTAAATGACACCTGCCTTGGGCAAGATAGTTCAGCTCCCTAAATCTCGGTGTTCGCATCCCTAAATCAGGAAAAACATTCATTATTCCCCTCTCACAGGATTGCCGTGAGGATTAAAGGAGGGCAAAGCATATAAGGTGTTTTGCATTGTCTGCTGCAGAACAGACACCTAATAAATGAAATAATTAGCCTGCTGGGGGAACAAGTGGGTCATCAGCTCAGCTCTGAGAAAATGTATCGGGTTTTGATAGGCGGAGACAAAAAGAAGACGTTCAAGTAGGGAGAACAGCATTAATTAATTAAGTCACCCATGCAAAGAAACTTTTTGAGCGTCTATGATATTGGCATTCAGAGGCATATTTCACTTACGTGAATTCAGCAATACGCAGTAGGAGAGAATTGTTTAAATAGCATGGGCAAGCCCTGCCACCATTACACTCAGTTAATATATACCCTGGATCAAGTGAGAGATAAGAGGCATGAATCTGTTCTTCCAACTCCTACTGCGAACAGCTTGCTTTGCTGAGTGTCATTCTTTTGTTTAAAGATATAGATCTTTCATATGGTATGCCCAACCGGAAGTGCAAGCCAACTACTTAATCTGAGGATCAAGCAAAAAGAACAACCCAGCGATCTGTGTCCACACTGAAAGACAGGCTGGCCATGCCGGACTTTGTGAGAGAAGGATGCCATTCTCTGTTTGTGGCATCCTCCTAAGGCATCACCAGAAGTAGTTCTGACCATGTGATTTTCATGTCACATGTTGGCTCTAGGACCGGTCCCATGTGTAAGAAGTGGCTTCACTATTGTGTGCCAGGCATCGTGCCGGATGCTGGAGATACAGTGGTAAATGAGACAGACATAGCCTCTAGCAAGATACTTACAACAGAAAGGGCTGCTGAGGTTGAGGTGGGGGGGGGGGGCAGGGAGCAGGTGCTTTGCTTGACTTTGAGGATCTTATTAGAGAACAGTCGGGAGATATCCCTGAAAAGGTAGGTTAGTGTCAGGTGGCTGAAGATGTCAAGTGTAAACTAAATGGTTTTGCAGGTCCTGACACTATTCCTTCTGCGGGTGGGTTGAGACATGTTCAAAGCAGCTATTAAGCAGGAGAATATGGAGCTTATGGCAGTTTTCAAGATAAAGGAAATTTTTTTCCTCCCAAGAAACCACTAGCAATGGCTGATTTAATCTAAATAAATAAATTCACGCAACAGCGGAGAGCCCGCCTCCCACTGTATACAAAAATTAACTCAAAGTGGACGGATGACCTAAATGTAAGAGCTAAAACCATAAAACTCTAAAAAGAAAACAGGTGTGCCTCTTTATGACCTTGTGTCTGGCAGTGGATTGTGACACATAACACTGAGAGCATGAGCGACAAAGAAAAAAAATAGATTGGATTGGATCAGAATTTAAAACTTCTGTGCCTTGGAGGACACTATCAAGGAAATGCAAAAGACAAACCACAGAATGGGAGAATACACATGCAAATCGCCTTATCTCACGAGGGGCTAGTAACCAGAATATATAAAGAACTCATACAAGTCAACAACAAAAAAACAGACAACCCAACTTAAAAATGGGCAAACAACTTGAATAAACATTTCCACGGAGAAAATATACAAGTGGCCAATAAGCACATGAGATGTTTAACACCATAGTCATTAGGGAAATATAAATCAGATCACAGTGAGATACCACTTCACGCTCACTAAGATGTCAATAGTAAAAAAGAGAGACGATAACAAATGTTGACAAGGATATGGAGAAATTGGAACCCTCACCCTTTGCTGATGAAAATGGAAATGGTGTACAAAACAGTTTGGTGATTCCTCAAAAAGCTGGACATAGAGCTATCATGTGACCCCGAAATTCCACGCCTATGTAGGTAACAACAACAACAAAAACCAGTTATTCAAACAAAAACTTGCACGCAAACATTAACCAAAGCACTATGCGCAATAATCAAAAGCTGGAAACAATCTAAATTTCCATCAGCTGATGAATGGAAAAACATTATACGGTATAGTAATATAATGGATTATTATACAGCCATAAAAAGGAATGAAGTTCTAATCCATGCTGTAGCATGAACACACCTTGAGAACGTTACGTGAAAGAAGCCTGAGAAAAAGTCATATTTTATATGATTGCATTTGTAAGAAATATCTACAATAATTAAAACTACAGCAGATTAGTGGTTTTTAGGTGCTGGGGGAGTTGGAAGTAATTGCTTGGTGGGTACAGGGTTTCTGTTTGGGGTGATGAAATATTTTGGAAGTAGACAGAGGTTTTCATTGCACAACATTGTGAACGTACTAGATGTCACAGGATTGCACACAATAAAATGGATAATTCTGTTTTGTGAACTTTTTTTAAGAGAGAGAGGGTGCAAGTGAATGAGGGGCAAAGAGAAAGGGGGGGAGAGAGAGAGAGAGAGAGAGTGTGTGTGTGTGTGTGTAAATTTTATGTCAATAAAAATGTATACAGGAAAAGAATGGATGAAAAGATGGAAAAATTCAGAAGAGATTCAGAAGCTATAAAAATAAACCAAATGGAAAATCCTAGAATTTTTTTCAAAGTTATTTTTAATGTTTATTTATTTTCGAGAAAGAGAGAAACAGAGCACAAGCAGGGGAAGGGCAGAGAGAGAGGGAGACACAGAATTCGAAGCAGGCTCCAGGCCCTGAGCTGTCAGCACAGAGCCCAACGCAGGGCTCGAACTCACGAACTGTGAGATCATGACCTGAACCGAAGTCGGCCCCTTAACTGACTGAGCCACCCGGGTGCCCCTGGAAAATCCTAGAATTAAAAAATACAATATCTGAATAAAAAATTCATCCGATTTTTTAAAAATTTACAATAGATTGGAACCCAACAGAAATAAGAATTAATTAACTTGAAGATAGGTCAATTATTTCATCCTAAATGATGCAAACAGAGAAAAAAATTGAAAATAATTTATAGGCTCAATTACCTTTGAAGCAAAATCAAGGACACTGAGGTACATGACATTGTAATTCCAGAGAAAGAAAGAGTCAGAAAAAAACGCATTTAAAGTTTGACCAAAAACAGCAGCCCACAGATCCAGGAAAATTAGTGAACCCCCAAAAGAAAATCTCACTTAAACTTAGTGCCATAGACAATCTGCTGCAAACAACGATAAAGAAAAAGTCTTAAAAGCAGTCAGAGCGGGGCGCCTGGGTGGCGCAGTCAGTTAAGCGTCCGACTTCAGCCAGGTCACGATCTCGCGGTCTGTGAGTTCGAGCCCCGCGTCAGGCTCTGGGCTGATGGCTCGGAGCCTGGAGCCTGTTTCCGATTCTGTGTCTCCCTCTCTCTCTGCCCCTCCCCCGTTCATGCTCTGTCTCTCTCTGTCCCAAAAATAAATAAAAAACGTTGAAAAAAAAAAAAAAAGCAGTCAGAGAAAAGAGACACATTATGAACAGAAAAACAATAAGAATTACAGATGGCTTCATATCAGACACAACAGAGGCCTGAAAATCAAAGAATGACACCATTAAAGTGCTAAAATTTAAAAAATGCTATTGATATATCAATCTACGTTCAGTAAAATCACTTTGCAAGACTCAGGGCAAAATAAAAACATTTTCAGATAAACAAAAGCTGAGAAAATCTGTTGACAGCACACCCACCCTATGAAAATCCTAAGGAAAGTTTTTCAGACTGAAGGGTAATGATAATCAGATGGAAATTCAGATATAAAGTAAGCAATGAAGGGCATTGGAAGTGCTAAATAGGTAACAAGTACAAAACACAATTTTTCTTTCTTTCATTACAATTTTTAAAGGTAATTGAATGTTACACTAAAACATAGCAAAAATGTGTTTTGAGTTTTATATGACAATGATAGCACTAAGGGCAGCAGGGATGTAAGTGTAATGATATTATTGTAATATTATTATACATCCATTGGTATAAAATTTCTGTGTAAAATGTGGTAAGCTAAAGATGCATATTAGAATCCCTACAACAATTAAAAAACCAATAATACAAAAAGCTATTGCTAAAATACCAATAGAAGAAATAGAATGAAATACAAAAAACATTCAATTAATCTGAAAGAAGACTGAAAAGAAGGAAAAAAATAAATAACTGATGGAAAAAATAGAAAAGAAATAAAGAATAGACTTAAACATAGTCATATCAATAATTCCATTAAATATAAATGGATTAAGCACTTCAACTAAAAGACAGATATTCATGATTCAATTTAAAAAATCAATATCTAACTATATGCTCTGTTTTTTTTATTTATTTTTTTAAATATAGATTATTGTCAAGTTAGCTAACCTACAGCGTATACAGTGTGCTTTTGGTTTCGGGGGCAGATTCCCATGATTCATCGCTTACATACAACACCCAGTGCTCATCCCAACAAGTGCCCTTCTCAATGCCCATCACCCATTTGCCCCTCTCCACCCCCCCCAAACCCTGTTTGTTCTCTGTATTTAAGAGTCTCCTATGGGTTTGCCTCCCTCTCTGTTTAAAACTATTTTTTCCCCTTCCCTTCCCCTATGGGGAAATAGGTTCTACTTACATAAATGGGTTAGAATGGGATCATGAGTAACTTTTTATATCACCTACAGGAAATTACTTTCCATCTGACGTTAATACACCATTGTACTTTGATCACAAACTCCACTTGCACCCCAGACCCTTTGCTTCTTACACACACAAATTAATAATTACTGTCTGATTGTTTCCTCCATGTTCACATGTGTAAGATCTTGTTTTTTCACATTCACCACGTGTGTAATATCTTGTGAGCTCAGTAAATACAGATTCGAAACCCCTGTTTGGGGCTCTCGTCTCCCCTGACATTAGCCTCTCTCATACTCAATTCTACATCTGCTCTCTTGCTGCACAAGAGAGAACTCCAGACTCATAGTCTGCAACATTCCCCCATGGTCTTCTGTTAAGTTTCTCAAGTTTCACGTATGAGTGAAAACATGATATCTGTCTTTCTCTCGCTGATTAATTTCACTTAGCATAATACCCTCTAGTTCCATCCACGTTGCTGCAAATGCCAGGATTTCATTCTTTCTCATTGCTAAGTAGTATTCCATTGTATATACAAACCACATCTTCTTTATCCATTCATCAGTTGATGGACGTTTGGGCTCTTTCCATGATTTGGCTATTGTTGATAGCGCTGCTAGAAACATTGGGGTACATGTGCCCTTGTGCATCAGCACTTCTATATCCTCTTAACAAGAAACACACTTGAAATATAAAAACACAGTTAGGTTGAAAGTAAAAGGGTGGAACAAGATATACGATGCAAACATGAAGCATAAGAAAGCTATTGAGGCTACATTAATATCAGACAAAGTAGGCTTTGAAACAAGGAGTACTAGAAGACATAAAGTGGATCATTTGATAATGAAAATAGGGCTAATGCATCAAGAATATATAACAATCCTAAATGAGTATGCCATAATAGAGTTTCAAAATAGGTAAGGCGAAAATTTACAAAACTAAAGGGAGAAAAAGAAAAATCCACGATCATAGATGGAGGTTTACGCTCTCTTCTGTTAATAACTGATAAATCAAGAAGACAAAGAAATCAATGAAGATGTATCATATTTGAAAACTACTGTCAACCAGCTTTGACCTACACCAAGATAGACCTAATTCTGGGTCACAAAATGAGTTTCAATAAACTTTAAAAGATTTAAATCATAAAAATGTGTTCTCTAACCACAGCAGAATTAGATAAAAAATCAATAACAAAAACATAAATGGAAAAATCTCCAAATATTTTGAAATCAGAAACATACTTCTAAATAACCCATGGTTAGGGGTGCCTGGGTGGATCACTTGGTTAAGCATCTGACTTCAGCTCAGGTCACAGTCTCACGGTTCGTGAGTTCAAGCCCCATGTCAGGCTCTGTGCTGACAGCTCAGAGCCCGGAGCCTGCTTCAGATTCTGTGTCTCCTTCTTTGCCCCTCCCCAGCTCATGCTCATGCTCATGCCCTGTCTCTCTCTTTCTCTCTAAAAATAAATAAATATTTAAAAAATTTAAAAATAACGCATGGTTTAAAAAGAAATAATTGAAATTAGAAGATAAATCAAACTGCATAAGAAAACACAATATATCAAATTTTGTGAGTTGCAGCTAAAGCGGTCTTAAGTATCAATTTTGTAGTTTTAAGTTCATATTAGGAAAGACAAAAGGCTTAAAATGAATGATACAAGATTCTACTTTAAGAAACTATGAAAGGAAAAGTAAAGTAAGTCCAAAGTAAATAGAAAAAAGAGAAAAGAAAAAAGTCAGTAAGATAGAAAAAGACAAAACATTAAAAAAATGAAGAAAGCCAAATGTAAGGTTGTTTTTAAGATTAATAAAACTGACAGGAGCCTAGCTAGAAGTAATCAAGAAAAAAAAGACACAAAACACAAGTTACCAATTTCAGGAATTATAAAAGTGGCCTCACTACGCAATGCTAGAGATACTTGAAAACTACAGAGGGAATATCATACATGACTTCATACTAACAAATTCAACAATTTAGATGAAATGGCAAACTTCTTGGAAAAACACTTTACCAAAACACAAGACTGGAATTTTTAAATAATGCAAATATCAAAATTAATTTGAAACATAAAACCTTCTCACAGGAAACTTCCAAGAGTTGATGGCTTCACCGGTGAGTACTCTGAATACTTAAGAAAAATCTAATACCAATCTTAAGCAAACTCATTCAGAAAATATGGACAAGAGCTCCTCTAAACTGGTTTATGCCCTTGATATCTAAGTATCACAAAGAAATCAAAAAGAAAGAAAACTATAGACCCAAATCACTCATTAAAATGGATGCAAAAATCCTTAATAAAACATTAGCAAATCAAATACAACGATTTTGGTTTTTTTAATTATCCTGATCTGCATTTCCCTGGTGATAAATGATGTTGAACATCTTTTCATGTGTCTGTTGGCCATCTGTATGTCTTCTTTGGAAAAATGTCTATTCATGTCTTCTGCCCATTTTTAACTGGATTATTCATTTTTGGGGTGTTGAGTTTTATAAGTTTTTTAAAATATATTTTGGATTCTTACCCTTTATTGAATATGTCATTTGCAAATACCTTCTCCCATTCCATAGGTTGCCTTTCAGTTTTGTTGATAGTTTCCTTTGCTGTGCAGAAGCTTTTTATTTTGATATAGTCCCAATAGTTTATTTTTGCTTTTGTTTCCCTTGCCTCAGGAGAAATACCTAAACTACAATGAGATATCACCTCATGCCTGTCAGAATGGCTAAAATCCACAACACAAGAAACAACAGGTGTTGGTGAGGATGTGGAGAGAAAGGAACCCTCTTGCACTCATGGTGGGAATGCAAACTGGTGCAGCCACTGTGGAAAATAGTGTGGAGGTTCCTCAAAAAGTTAGAAATGGAGCTACCCTACAATCCAGCAATCGCACTACTGGGTATTTACCCACAGAATACAAAAAGACTAATTCAAAGGGATACGTGCACCCTGATGTTTATAGCAGCATTATCTACAATAGCTAAATTATGGAAACAGCCCAAATGTCCATTGACTGATGAATGGATAAAGAAGACATGAGAATATATACATATGTACATATATATATATATGTACATTATATATATGTATATATATACATATATATAATGTACATATATATATATACACACACACATATATATATACACACACACATATATATATATATAATGGAATATTACTCGGCCATAAAAAAGAATGAAATCTTGTCATTTGCAATGACAAATACGCTAGAGAGTAGTACGCTAAATGAAATAAGTCAGAGAAAGACAAATACCATATGACTTGACCTAAATATGTGTAATTTAAGAAACAAAACAAACGAGCAAAGGGAAAAAAGAGAGAGAGAGGCAAACCAAGAAACAGATCTTAACTATTGAGAACAAACTGATGGTTACTGGAGGGGTGGGAGTGGAAGCGTAGATTAAATAGGTGATGGGGATTAAGGAGGGCACTTGTGATGAGCACTGAGTATTGTATGGAAATGCTGAATCACTATGTTGTACATCTGAAACTAATATTATATTGTATGTTAATTAACTGGAATTTCAACAAAAACTTTAAAATCAGTTAATATATTTCCCATTAATAGAATAGACATGAAAAACATATGGTTAAAAAGACGCTGAAAATGCATTTGACAAAATTCAATACCCATTCATAATAAAACCTCTCCGCAAATGAGAAACAAAAAGGGAACTTTCTCAATCTGATAAAGGGAATCAACAAGAAATCCCATGACCAATAGCATAAATAAGGGTGAAATATTTAATACCTCCCTTCCAAGATCAGAAGTAGTACAAAAATGTCAATTCTCATCAACTATGTCCATTATTGGAGAACACAGCCTAGGTATTAAAATTATAAATGGCATAAAGATAGGAAAAGAAGTAGAACTGTATTTATTCACAGCCAACAGTTTAGGTAGAAAATCGAAAGGAATCTACAAAACAACTACTAGAACCAATAAGTGAAATTTATAAAACTCAGGAGATGTAAGGCCAATATATGATAATCAGTTGCATTTCTACACAATTTGACACTGGCAAAAAATCAGAAATTAAACACAATTCCATTTACAACGGCATCAAAACGTAGAATACTTAGGAATCAATTTAACAAAAATTGTGCAAGAGTTGCACATTGAAAATTAGGGGCGCCCGGGTGGCTCAGTCGGTTAAGCGTCCAACTTCAGCGCAGGTCATGGTCTCACAGTTGGTGAGTTTGAGCCCCGTGTCGGGCTCTGTGCTGACAGCTTGGAGCCTGGAGCCCACTTCGGGTTCTCTGTCTGCCCCTGTCTCTCTCTCTCTCTGCCCCTCCCCTGCTTGTGCTCCTTCTCTCTCTCAAAAATAAATAAACATTTTTTTAAAAAAAGAAAATTAAAAAGCATTACAGACATAAATTAAGACCTAAATAAGCGGAGAGATACGACATGTTCACGGATGGAAAGTCTCAATATTGTTTTAAGATTTCAGCTCTCCCTATATCCATATATAAATTCAACACCATCACAACAAAATCGTAGCAGGCTTTAACGTTTATAGAAAAGCTAAATTCAAAATTTATACGAATATGTGAAGGGCTCTACACAAGAGCTAAGTTGGATAAGCTGCACTAGCTCATTTTAGTACTTATTATAAAATTATAATAATTGGGGCACCGGGGTGGCTCAGTCAGTTAAGCACCCAACTCTTGATTTCGGCTCAGGTCATGATCCCCGGGTTTGTGAGATCAAGCCCCACATCACGCTCAATCTGTGAAGCGTCCCACTTCAGCTCAAGGTGATGGTCTCACAGTTGGTGAGTTCAACCCCCGCATCAGGCTCTCCGCTGGCAGCATGGAGCCCGCTTGGGATTCTCTCTCTCCCCCTCTCTCTCTTCCAACTACTAAACTCTGTGGTGTGTGAAAGAAACCACTGACAATATTTAAATGAATGAGTGTATGTGTTCTAATAAAATTTTACGGGCAACGAGATTTGAATTTCCCATAATTTTCACATCATGAAATATTCTCCTTTCGATTTTGTTCTCAACCATTTAAAAATGCTAAAAAAAAAAAAAAGAAACTTTCTTAGCTCATGGGCCATACCAAAACAGGCACAAAAGGGAAAATTGTTGGAGGAAAGTGGAACGATTCACATCTTCCTAGAAAAGTAAATAAGGCCACGTTACCTTGGAGAGACTTTAGGCGAGATATCCAAGGTGATAGGTTACGGTAAAGAATGGGAGAGAACAGAATGAACCCCTGAATGCAGCGGCTGGGGGGAATGTCTTTGGGGAAACACTCTCTCCCTTCCATGGGACCCACTAGAATTGAACATGGGGAAATGAGGAGGGGTAGCAGGTCACTTTGAGATGGATCTTTAGGGGGTATTGAGGAAACATCCCTTTCCTCCAACCGTAGCAGTGTATTGTGATGCCCAAGCCACTTCAACATTACCATTGGCCGGGGGAGCTCCTGATCAAACAAAGCTGAAGGGTGTGGCTCCTCACTGGTCAGGAGCCTGGCCAGGAGCCATGGGGGAGACCACTAGGAGGCTTAAATAAGGCTGGTAAGATCTGCACACCAGAGGAGCCTTATATAAGTATGAAACGATCAAACAGAAGCATGGAACAGCCAGCCCCAAGAACCAAAAGAAAGAAGGGGAAGAAGACTTCCTGTCAACCCAAGACCAGGCACAGCGGCAAGGTCAGGTGATCCCACCCATGCTTTCTTCTTCTTCTTCCCCACAGGTCTCCCCAAGTCTCTTACCCTACCTTGCCTGACACAACCCCCTTCCCCAACCCACCTCTCTACTCATGAAGCCCCATTCCTATACATTCCCATCCCCTTCCCCCAAACAAATGCCATGCTGACTCACCCTGTCGCCTTTCCAGGTGCAGAAGAAAACCAAGAAGACAAAAAGACCCCTTCGAAGGAATGTGAGAAACAAACCGCCTCAGTCATCCTCCTCCGGTTCGAGAATGCCTCACAGAAGAGTAAGGCCAACGATATTCATCTGCTACCACAAGCTGAACAAGACACCAAGTGAAAATGAGCAGAGCAGGAACAAGAAGCACTGGAAACTGCAACCATTCCAAATAACATCTTGTGCGGCCAGGAAATGCAGAGCCTGGGCCAGAAACCTAGAATTGGCTACGGCATATTCTGA
The DNA here is from genome assembly GCF_023721935.1 of Panthera uncia. Classification (NCBI taxonomy): domain Eukaryota; kingdom Metazoa; phylum Chordata; class Mammalia; order Carnivora; family Felidae; genus Panthera; species Panthera uncia. The sequence goes on along the minus strand of NC_064817.1, from coordinate 110,768,333 downwards.
AGTGGCTATAGAGAACTGTTCAGACACCTAGGGGCCAAATCTAGAACAACAGGGTACACGGACGCTGATAAAAAATGAAAACAAGTTGTGAAAAGGAGCTGTGTATGTGTGTCCGTGACGGATGGAGGGAGAAAACGAAAGGAAGACACAGGCACGTGAGAAGGAAGGGAGGTGAGGTCCTGGAGGCGGGGGGGGGGGGGGGGGGGCAGACTGGCAGGCCCACGGTGAGCCAGACGTTGAGGATAAGGACTGGGTGAGGACTGAGAGGTCAAGACAAATTTTCTCAACACTCTGTCCCACAGGCAGGAAGAAAAAGAACTTTGGTGGCTCTCCATGTGTTTGGTGTAGAGAGGGGGCACAGGGTCAGAGTCGAGATTACCAGAACCCAGACGGGAAGAGGGTTTAATGCGTGGTGCTTACAATGACTGTCGCTGTAAGCAACTAAGGGCCTTCAGAAGGACAAAAAGGCTCACCCTATAGAGAGTCACCGACAGCCCCCCCCCCCCAAACTAAAATAATGGTGCTTGGAGGCCACCAACCCAAGAACAGTTAGGCCATTTTCTTGTTAAGAAGGTCTCGGTAGAGGAGGGGCCTACGATGGGTCGGGAGAGTAGGAGTGGTCTGCCCACCTGCAGGCAATAAAGGAAAATTCTCCACAGAGAATTTTGATATAAGAACAACAGAACCCAGTAAAAGGCAGTCTTGTTTTTATTAACACCACAACCAACCATTTCGAAATGCCCCCCCGCCAAAATCCTCTTTTGGTCTAACTTCTAAAAGACTGCTGCAGGGGCGCCTGGGTCGCTCAGTGGGTTAAGCCTCCAACTTCAGCTCAGGCCATGATCTCCTAATCTCTTGATTTATGGGTTCGAGCCCCACGTCAGGCTCTGCCCTGACAGTGTGGAGCCCACTTGGGATTCTCTTTCTTTCCGCCTCCCTCTCTGCCCCTCCCCCGTGCGTGTCGTATGTGGAATTTAAGAAACAAAGCAGATGAACGTATGGGAGGGGGGAAAAAAGAGAGAGAGAGAGAGAGAGAGAAACCATAAGAGACTCTACCATAGAGGACAAACTGAGCGCTGCTGGAGGGGAGGTCGGTGGGGGGAATGGGCTTAACGGGTATCGAGGAGGGCACTTGTGTTGAGCAAGAGGTGTTGTACGTGAGTGATGAATCACTAAAGTCTACTCCTGAAAGCAATGTTACACTATATGTTAAGTAACTAGAATTTCAATAAAAATTTGAGTAAATAAATAAATAAAAGGCTGCTGTGGTTAACATTGTTTATACATATATATATATATATGTATAATATATGTATATATATAATATATATATAATATATATATAATACATATAATACATATACAATACATACAATACAATATATATTGTATTGTATATATAATACATATAATTACATATATACACATATAATACAAATACACATATAATACAATATTGTATTGTATATATAATACATATGATACATATACAATACATACAATACAATAATACAATATAATACATATATGTGTATATATATATATATATAGTCTAAATTAGCCAACTTTTAGAATTCATGTTTTAATAATCATTTTATCCTACAAGGAAGTTAATTTGATAAATCCTTGTTAAATAATTGGCCCCAGGCACAGGCCATTCTTTCCTACAGTAACCCTTAACCATTTAAAATAATCTGAGCTTGCTTTGAGCAGACTCCCCGACTGCAATCCCTGTGGTAATACGTAATATACATATCCCATATTTAAAAAGTAGATTCTAAATTTAAAACGATAGCACAGCGATTATAAAGACAAAGACCAACCTGAGTTAATTCAGCTGTGCTTTCATGTAATCTCTTTTTTACGGATGTCTAAATCAGTGAAACAAAGTGTGCAATCAAAGCGTAAAATTTGGGGGTATAATGAAACTTTTACCACATTTGAAAATAAATATTTTACTGACTTTAAATAATATCTTTAAACATGAAATGTATTCCTTAATGCTTCATTATTTTAGTACTACATTAAAAATCATTTCAAATACGAGGCACCCGGGTGGCTCAGCTGGTGAAGCGTCTGACTCCAGCTCAGGTCATGATCTCACCGTTTGTGAGTTCGAGCCCCGCACTGGGCTCTGTGCTGACAGCTCAGAGCCTGAAGCCTGCTTCCGATTCTGCATCTCCCTCTCCCTCTGCCCCACCCCCCCAACCCCCATCCCACTCACACTCCGGCTCTCTCTCTCTCTCAAAAATAAAGATTGGACAAAATTTAAAAAATCAAAATAAAATCTCATATCAGTTGTATTATTTAACAGTTGCCTAAATTGTACCATTTGCACATGTTTTGATCTTCTCAAAATTTCCTTATGATTTTTGTGATGATAATTGTATATAAAATGTTCTCTAGGAGTGCCTGGCTGGCTCAGTCAGAAGAGCATGTGACTCTTGATCTCCGGGTCATGAGATTCAGCCCTAATTGGATGTAGAGATTACTAAAAAAATAAACTTAACAAAATGTTCTATAAAAGAAAATGTGCACCGCATTTTCTGACCATAATGATTTCAATTCATGCATATTACTAAAAATAAAACTCAGCAAATACACTAAAAGTCACTGAATTGTGCACATTAAATGGTTAATTGTACATTAAATGGTTGAATTGTATGGCAGATGGATTAAATTTTAATAACATTAATAAAAAATTATGCCTCTCTGTGTGACAAATGCATTAATTGCACCATGAGAGAGCAATATTTTATTGTCTGAAACTCTTCATAATTTGGCTCTAGTCTCTGATATTCTTTTTTTTTTGTTTTTTTGTTTTCATTTTTGTTTTTAACAGCTCTAGTGAGGGATAACTGACTTACCACAAACTGCCTATGTGTAAAGTGTGCAATTTGATAAATTTCAATATACACATACCTCTGGTAAACCATCGTACCGAAACAAAATTGTGAGTGTACCCACCCATAATCCCCTAAAATTTCCTCATGCCCCTTGGTGATCCCTCCTCCCCACCACCACCTCCAACCCCAAGCAACCATTAATTTGCATTCTGTCACTATACATTAGTTTACATGTTCCATAATTTTATATACATGGAATCCCAGAGCAGGTACTCTTGTGGCTATTTCACGGGGTATAATTATTTGGGGAGTTATCTATATTGTGTATATCAGTAGTTCAAAAAAGTTTTAAGCCGTACACTGTCCAGTCACCTGTCGTTAAGTAGGTGGGTGTTGCCAGTGCTTTGCTATTACGAAGAAAGGTGCTAGAAACATTCATGTGTGCGTCTTGTATGAACATATGATTTCTTTTCTCTCGGGTAAATACCTAGGAATAGCTAGAACACATGTAGGTTTTTAACTTTTTAAGAGACTGCCAAACTTTCTTCCAAAGTTCAGCAGTGCACAAAAGTCCTGGTTCCTCCACGTTCTCACCGCCTGATATGATCCATCTGGTTTTTCCCTCAATGTAAGTCCATTTTTTCTGACCTTTGGTTCTGTCTTCTCCTTTCTCTACCACACCCCTGTTACCTTTTTTTTTTAAAAAAAATGGAAGCATAGTTGACATACAATGTCATATTAGTTTCAGATCTATAAAGCAGTGATTCGACACCCCTATACATCATGCGGTGCTCAGCATGAGAAGTGTGGTCACCATCTGTCGCCATACAAAGTTATTACAATATCATTGACTATATTCCCTATGCTGTACTTTTCATCCTCATGACTTATTTATTTTGTAACTGGAAGTTTGTACTTCTCAATCCTCTTTGCCTATTTTTCTCATCCCCCCTCCACTCTCCCCCTGCTGGCAACCCCCAGTGTGTTCTGTGTATTTACGAGTCTGTTTGTTTTTTCGTTAGTTTTGGTTTTTAGATTCCACGTATTAAGTGAAATCTTATGGTATTTGTCTTTCTTTCTCTGATTTTACTGAGCAAAATACCCTCTAGGTCCATCCATGTTTTTGTAAACGACAAGGTTTTATTCTTTTTTATGGCCCAGTAATATTCCATTGTGGGTATACTTGTATATACCCACATCTTCTTTATCCATTCATCAGTTGATAGACACTTAGGTTGCTTCCGTATCTTTTTACCCAAAGAGAATGAAAACACTAATTTGAAAAGATATATACACTCTTATGCCTTTTGCAGCATCACTTACAATAGCCAAGATATGGAAGAAATCTTTTGAAATTTTACCCATTCTAATGTATGAGTCATGGTATCCCATTGTGGTTTTAACTTACGTTTTTATAATGACTAATGTGCTTATTTTCCATACATACATTTTCTTTTGTAAAGTTTCTCTACAGATCTTTTGCCCCCCCCCCGCCTTTTTTTCAATTAAATTGGCTTGTTTCCTTATTATTTGGTTTACAAAGCTCTTTACATATTCGGACTATAAGTTCTTTGTTGGATATGTGACTTACAAATTTTCTCCCAGGCTGTACCTTGTCTTTTCATTCTCTTACCACTGTCTTTCTCATAGTCAACATTTTTTACTTTGATGAAGCCCTAATATATTTCCTGCCCCACACCCTCCTCTCGTCCTGAGATTCTGATAATATGAACGTTAGACTTCTTGGCTCTGTTCTACAGGTCCCTAAAACCCTGTATAGTTTTCAAGATATTTTTTTCCTCTATTGTTCAGAGTGAATTATTCCTATTGATTTTTCTTCAAGAACACTTACTCTTTCCTCTGTCACCTCCATTCTCCTTCAGAATTTTCAATCCCCTACTGAATATGGCACAGATTTTGGCATAACTACAAACTGAATACCCCAATATTATTTACTTTGTATAAAGCATTAAGTTTACATTTATTTAAACATCATCAAAAAGCAGTTTTTATATCCAGTTAATTAAATATATCACTATATATATATTACCCATTTCTGTTTTAACCACTTTTTTGTACCATAACCTTCTCTTTCTTCTTGGTAAGTACATATTTTTTTGAAAGTTTATTTATTTATTTTGGCAGGGGGAGGGGCAGAGAGAGAGGAAGAGAGAGAATCCCAAGCAGGCTCTGCACTGACAGCAGAGAGCCTGATGTGGGGCTCAAACTCACGAACCAGGAGATCGTGACCTGAGCCAAAGTCGGACACTGAACACTGAACACTGAGCCACCCAGGCACCCCACTAAGTATATATTTTTTTTTAATTTTTTTTTAACGTTTATTTATTTTTGAGACAGAGAGAGACAGAGGATGAACAGGGGAGGGGCAGAGAGAGAGGGAGACACAGAATCCGAAGCAGGCTCCAGGCTCTGAGCCATCAGCCCAGAGCCCAACGCGGGGCTCGAACTCACAGACCGTGAGATCGTGACCTGAGCTGAAGTCGGCCGCTTAACCGACTGAGCCACCCAGGCGCCCCTAAGTATATCTTTTAAGAGTTGCTTTAGTGAGGGTCTCTGGACTCTAAATTTGGTGAGTCTTTGTATGGGCTAAAAATACTTTATTCTACCCTCACTCTTGCAAATTATTTTTCTTCAGGACTTTGAAGACAATACTCTTTTTACTGAATCTAACTGTCATTCTTTCATAAATAATCTTTGTTTTCTGGTAGTTTTTAAGGTATTATCTTAATCCTCAAGGTTCTGCAGAACCGTGATGCATCTAGCTGGGTATTTATTTTCATTTATCCTGCTCAATACCCAAAGTACACTCAACAACTAAGGACTCAGGTGCTTCTTCAATACTAGAAATTTCTTTTATTATATAAGCAAATACTATTTCACTGTAATCTTCTTTACCGCCTCTGGAACTCCACTCAATATAGTCCACTTCTCTTCACTGTTATATTTTTTTAAATATCCTTCTCTTTTTTGTGCTACATTTAGCATTCCTCAGTACTGACACTTTGCTATTTTCTCTTTGCGTCCAATCTCAAGTATGTGCTCTCTTGAGTTTGCATTTTAATGACTTTATTTTCCTTTCCAAGATTTCTAATTGGTTCTTTTATATCCATCTGGTCTCATCTTTCATCTGTTTATTTGCTGCTTGTTTCATAATTTCCTGCCATTTCTATTTATTTTTTTAAGATTTTATTTTTTAAAAAATAAATAAATAAAGATTTTATTTTTAAGTAATCTCTGCACCCAACCCTAAGGTCAAGTCTCGTGCTCCACCAACTGAGCCAGCCAGGCACCCCTTTCACTTCCTGCTATTTTTAAATTAAAGTTGTTTGCATATCTCTTCGAGCATCTTCAACATACTTAAAAAAAAAATCTTTGATGGACCTTTCCATAAAATCAATTCATCCTGAATGAATTCACATTCTGATTGTTATTTCCGTGGTGGTCTTTCTTTTTTTCTTCTTCTTCTTTAAAATGTATTTATTTTGGGGGTGCCCGGGTGGCTCAGTCAGTGAAGAGTCTGACTTCGGCTCAGGTCATGATGTCACGGTTCATGAGTTCAAGCCCCACATTGGGCTCTGCTCTGTGCTGACAGCTCAGAACCTGGAGCCCGCTTCGGATTCTGTGTCTCCCTCTTTCTCTGCCCCTCCCCAGCTTGCTCTCTCTCTCTCTCTCTCTCTCAAAAAAAAATAAATAAAACTTTAAAAAAATTTATTTATTTTGAGAGCAGGGGGAGAGAATGAGTGGGGGGGGGGGGGCAAAGAGAGAGGGAGAGAGAGAATCCCAAGCAGGCTCCTTGCTGTCAGCATGGAGCTCAATGTGGGGCTTGAGCTCACATTCCTGGAGATCATGACCTGAGCCGGAATCAAGAGTCAGACAGACGCTCAACTGACTGAGCCACCCAGGCGCCCCGTGCTGGTCTTTCTTAGTGTCATTTTTTCCCACGTATTTAAAAATTTTGGTGTGGAAGCTCATTTGAATAGGATATTTTGTTCCTGTCCCACACTGTCAATGCTCCATGCTTCCTTCTACTGGCCTTTTGTGTTGACCCTACGTGAGCCAGGTCTCACTGCAGATTTTTAGGACTTCTGTCACATATAGTGATATTGAGGATATGGCAAGTCAGTGGCAAACTTTTTCCTCGGTCGTCTACACCCCAGGTCCACAGCTTCCTATACTGTTCCATCTGCCAACACTGAGAGAAGTGTAGTAAACTTCCCTGAGCTCTAGACGCACATCACATACTCAGATACGTACCTGATTTTCCCTCTGGGTGTTTGATAGGCATCTCAAACTCGGCATGCCTACAGTTGAAGTCTTGATTTTCATTCTCACTCCAAGCCCCCCTCCAGTGCTCCTCACCACAGTAGATGGCACCACCATTTACCCAGTTGCCCAGGCAAAAACAAAACAAAACAAACGAACCTTGGAGTCATCTTTGACCCTCTTTCCCTCACCATTCTACATCAAATCCATCAGCAAGAGCTGTCAGCTCTTTCTTCTTCATAATATATCCAGAATCCAGGCACTTCTTACCACTTCCCTCACTCCCTCTATGGTCGAAGATCCCCTTCTCTTCTTCCTGGATCCTTTCAAGAACCGCTTACTGGTCTCCATGTTTCTGCTCCTGACCCCTTCCACTCAACATTCTACCAGATATCCAGAGGGTTCCCTTCATGGTTGTAAATCAGACTATACCATTCCTCTGCTTCAAACCCTCCAGTGATATTCACATTCAGAATAAAATCTAAATTGCTGCCGTGGCCAACAAGCGCCTCCCTGATCTGGTTCCTGCTTGTTTCTCCAAATCGCCACCAGCCTCACAACGTATTGTGGAGACAAAATGTCACCGTGTGTGTAAAGTGTCTACAACAGAGTCTGACTCAATAGATGCATAACTATCATCATGGTTGTGTAATGAAGTTGTTGACATGGGGCCTGGGCAAGAATGATCGGACGTGAGCTGAGAACAACACGAGTAAGTTCATGGAAAGCAGGACGTGGTGAGGGAATGTTAGAAGGGGCCAAGAAGAGATGCTCACGTGAAGGAGGTGAGATGCCGGGCTTTTCTGCAACTACTTTCCACTCCTTCCTGCCCAACACACGCGCACACACACACACACACACACCATCTGAGTCATGTGGGATGAGCAACCTTCCTCTCAGCCATTCCATATTAGAATCAACTGTTGGCCTGCAAAAGCTTGCAGGTTTGATGCTTTACTTAAAAAGCTGGTTTCTTTCTTATGTTCCTAGAAGGGCTAAACTATGATGGCCAGCCCCAAAACACAACCCACACACTCACACCAATCTGTTTCCTCCGACTGGAGTTATTTAAAGTAGGAGTTAAAATGTAGCTTTTGAAGGCAAAATCCTGATGGCGGATATGTCTCCCCTGCTACGGGTCCTGCTTTGGCATAGCACCAGTCATTTATCAGCAACACACTGGCATTCTCCAAATCTTGCTGATTTGGGTGTATAATTTACAGATCTAGAACTCATTTGAAAGAGATCTATCTTTTGGGTTTACTAAAGATAAGAATAAGCTGGGGCGCCTGGGTGGCTCAGTCAGTCGAGCGTCCGACTTCGGCTCAGGTCATGATCTCACGGTTCATGAGTTCGAGTCCCGCGTCGGGCTCTGTGCTGACAGCTCAGAGCCTGGAGCCTGCTTCAAATTCTGCGTCTCTCTCTCTGTCTCTCTCTCTCTGCCCCTCCCCTGCTCATGCTCTGTCTCTCTCTGTCTCAAAAATCAATAAAAACGTTAAAAATGTTTTAAAAAAGAAAAATATAATTATGCCAAGCTAACTTGAGGGGAAATCCGTGCCAGTATGTTTAGAGATTATTTCCTGATGTTGTGAGAAAGTGGGCAGCTACCAAAATCCCTGGACCAGCTCAACCCCAGGCTTGTCATTAAAGCAGATAATTGCACAGCCCTCTTCACCTCAGCGAAGGGGGCTCAGAACAGAATGCTTCCAGCCAAAAATGACTGGCTAGAGCCATCTCTAGCTCGTCTAGTCAGCAGTCAGCGTGACATGTAAGAGGACATTGTTGCATTCACTGGTATTAACCTTTACGGAACTGATTGAAAATTAAAGGAAAATGCTGAGCTCTATTTCCACAATGTGAAACCAGCAAAGGCTAAGGGGGACTGCCCACACAGCCATGTTCCGTGAGTTGGCAGAAAGAAGGTAGGATCTATCTTTTTCATTAATAACATCCAGGCAAAGGCCTCTCCAGGGCCCGACATAGGAGAGGGTGAAGTTTAGGGCTGACTGCTAAAGTCAGGGAAGAAATTAGGTTTCTAGACTGTTAACTAGGCGTGTACCAGAGCATGAGGGAGAGGGCAACTGAAGCATCGTCCAATGGGTTGTCTTTCCTCTGAGACTCATCTTACCTTTACGCTGCCTCCGCTGATATTGAAGAGTCTAAATTCTCTGATGAAATCCCAGTTAAGCCATGCCCAAACGACGCTCCAGCTCAGTTTTTTAAAGATAAGTTAAAAGTACACTTCAGTAGCCATTTAGTTCAAACGAATACCATCCCTTGTTTGAAGGAATCAGTTCATGAACAAGTTCTAGTTGTACTTGGGCAGTGAGTGCTCACCTCTGTCCGTGAGAGATGGTGAACACGCAAACCCTGAGACGGGTGCCGAGCGGATCATAGCTGACGAGACCCGGTCCTTTCCCACAGGGAGCTCACAGTCTATGGAGAGAGACAGAACGTCATTCAAATATTGCAGCCATAAAGGGATGCACATGTGTCGTGGAAACACAAATGAAGGTCATTGGGATCCAGACCGGGGACCTCAGGGAAAGCTTCCCGAAGGAGCAAAGCAGGGTAACAGTCTAAGCTGAGGCTCCCACCCAGCAGGGCAAGTTTAGCATAAGACTACGGTGCTTTGATGTCCCTAGGCTGCAGAACTGAAGGAGGAGTTGGCACGTTTGATGGGGAAATATTTATAAATATGTGTAAATACACGGGTTAGTACATACACATATATTTCCCGGCTCGGTCATTCAGAGGGCCTACGAGCAATAACGTGCTTAGTAGCAAAGAGCACAGACGCATACCCATATGGGTTTCTTTCTTTTCTTTAAATTTTTAAAAATTTTTTGATGTTTATTTTTGAGAGAGAGAGAGAGAGAGAGAGCAGGGGAGGGGAGAGAGAGAGGGAGACACAGAATCCGAAGCAGGCTCCAGGCTCTGAGCAGTCAGCACAGAGCCCGACGCAGGGCTTGAACTCATGAGCCATGAGCGGAAGTCAGCCACTTAACCAACTGAGCCACCCAGGCGCCCCAATTTTTTGATGTTTTTATTTACTTTTGAGAGAGAGAGAGAGAGCGCAAGCAGGGGAGGGGCACAGAGAGAGGGAGACACAGCATCCGAAGCCGGCTCCAGGCTCCGAGCTGTCCGCACAGAGCCCGACTCGGGGCCCAGACTCACAAACCGTGACATCATGACCTGCTGAGGTCGAAGTCAGACGCTGAACCGACTGAGCCACCCAGGCGCGCCCGTATCGGTTATTTTAAATTCTCTATCAGGTACGTTGATACCTGTGTTTCATCAAAGTCAGTTTCTGGAGTTCCATCTTGTTCCTTCGTGTGGTTCGTTTCCCCTGTTTCTTCGTTTTCCTTGACCTTTGTGTCGGTATCCACACATTAGGAAAAAAACCCACCTCTTCCAATCTTCACAGGCTGGCCTCATGGTAGAAAGTCATCAGTCAGCCAGCTCAGAGATTCTGTGACATCCTCAAAACTTTGTGCAAGTCCTAACCCCTGTCTTGGCTCTTCGCGTCCCTCAAACGTCCAGTCGGTGCTCTGAGGCAGATGAGACAAAAGCCGGTCCCCTGGGTAGCAGTCAGAGAAGTTGGGACATTGGTCGTGCCGTCCAACTCTTTCCCTCGGCCATTGACAAGCTGGCAATTGGGGGTCTTCTCTCACTTGTTCTGTGCTGGGCGACAGAGCTATGGCAAGTACTAGCATGCTGGTTCAAACCACTGTCTGTGTTGTCCATGACCCTGGGCCTTTAGAATACACTGGGTCCTGTCATCACTCTGAGACAGGTGAGACAGAAGCCAGTCCCTCAGGCAGCCTCCAGAAAAGTCGGAACACCCGGTGGACGGCCCAGCTCTTTCCCTCCCCAAGGAGACCGGGAGCTGGGAGTTTCCTCCCAATCCTATGCTGCTGCACTGGGGATTATGGTGAGTGGCTGCCTCACCTCTTCCTACCAGTTTTAACGCGGCTGGTTTTGCACTTGCCGGGGGTGCACGAGACTCTCAACTAGTTTCTCGCTTTTCCACGGACAGTGGATCCAGGGACATAAGGAGAGTTCGGGGTTTCCTATTCTGCCATCTTGCTGACATCTTTCGGCAAGTTCATCTCTGTACCCTGTGACTTGCCGAACGTGGCGTTTAGCTCTACAAGTTTTTGTGTAGATTCCTTGAAAACTTCTACGTAGACCATCACGTCGCCCGCACACAGAGATATTTTTCTTTTCCAATGTGTGTGCCTTCTGTTTTCTTTTCTGGCATTATTGAGTTGGTTAAGTCTTCCACTACCGTCCCGAATAAGAGTTGTGAGAGCAGATATCTTTGCCTTATTCCCAGTCTTTGGGGACAAGCCATTCTCCCTTTCTTAGTAAGTGTGATGTTAGCTATAGTTTTATAGTTGCTCTTTATCAAGTTGAGGAAGTTGCCCCCTGATTCTTTATTTGTTGAGAGTTTTTATCAGAAGCAAGTTGAATTCTGTGAAATGCTTCACTACGTCAATGTATGGGATTTTTCTTCCGTAACCTGTTGACGTGATGGATCACAGTAATTGACTTCTGAAGGTTGAGCCAGACTTGAGTCTCTAAAATAAAGCCCATGTGATAAAGGTATATACTTACATATTTTTATATATTGCTGAATTCTCTTTCCCCAATGTTTTGTTACAGATGCTTGCATCTATATTCAGGAGGGATAGCAGTCTATATTTTGGGGGTTTTGTCTGGTTTTGATATCAGATTAATACTAATTTCATATAACGATTTGGGAAGTGTTCCTTTGTCTTCTATTTCTGGAAGAGACTATGAAGAAATGCTACTGGGATTTTTTTTTTTTTTTTTAATGTATGGTAGAATTCTCAAGTGAAACCATCTGACTCTGGACATTTCCTTTCTGTGAGTTTTAAATTATGAATTCAATCTCCTTAATAATTATAGTGCTATTCAAATTATCTATTTCATATTGGGTAGGTTGTGATAGGTTGTTTTTGAGAAATTTAGTCCATTTCATCTTGAATGCCAAATGTATGCGTTTGTAATTGGATTATTCCATATTATCCTTTTGATGTCTGTAGGTTCTGTAGTGACATCCCCTCTTTCTCTCCTGATTTTGGTAAGTTTCTGTCTTCAGCTCCGAGTCTGAGATATATACGTCAATTGATTGGAGGAGAGCAAGAATCAAGGTCAGAAGATCAGGCAGGATGCTGCTGGGACACTCAAGGAAGAGGGTCAGTGAGGGTCCAAATTAGGCAGGCCTCTCGTCGTCTCCTGTGAGTCATATTTTAGCAGTGGTCTCCAGAGACATTGTGTCCTCAACTACCCAACTCTGTGGTTTCCACTGCCTCTGGGGTCTGGCCGAGGAATGTGGATTTTGTCCAAGATCCCCAGGTGATTCTGATGTATAGCGAGGGTTCAGACCTGTCTTAGCTCGAGTTGCTATAACAAAATACCACAGACTGGGTGGCTTTAAGCAACACGCATTTATTTCCCACAGTTCTGGAGGCTGGAAAATCCATGATCAAGATGTTGGTAGCTTTCGTGTCCAGTAAGAACCCTCTTCCTGGTTTGTAGGTGGCTGCCTTCTTGCCGTGTGCTCACGTACGGCCTTTCCTCAGTGTGTGCTCAGAGAAGGAGAGTATGCCAGCTCTTTCTCCTCTCATAAGGGCACTAATCCCACTGTGAGGGTGTCACCCTCATGACCTGATCTAAATCTATTTGCCTCCCAAAGGACACCCATCTCCTAATACCATCACCCTGGGGGTTAGGGCTTCAACACATGAATTTCAGGGAATACAAATATTCAGCCCATAACAAGACTCATCGGTCTCTCAGTCAGGGTCTCTCACGTCTGGCTGCCATTAAAATGACCTGGGAAGCTTTTTTTTTTTTTTAATTCTGAGAACTGGGTCAATTAAATCCAATTTTTAGGGGAGAGAACAAGCCCCATTTACTCACCTCTAAAAGAACACGGTGGTGGCATCTTCCACATTAGGGTTGGGACGAAAATCAAATGAGGTAATGTATACAGATCACGTGTCACTTGCTGGGTGCTCAGGGAATGACAGCTCTTTCTAAAAGCTCCGCACAAGATTCTAATGTTCAGCCAGGACTGAGCACCACTGACTACTTACTCTCAATGGTGGGCGTTTCCGATAGAACGGGCAAAGAGAATCAGAGCCCAGGAGGCAGGAGGGAGTGAGATTTAAGGCAAGGTTTGGGGGCCCGCAGCCCTTGGCTCTGTTGTGAGACAGATGGACGAGGGACAGGAAAACTCCCATTCTGATCACCCTGTTACACGCGGGTGAGCTCACAAAGGTTGTGCACATTCCCTTACGTGAGGGCACACAGCTGGCAAAGGAGAGACTTTGGACTTTTAGAGGTTCTGTCTCGAAAATCCGATGTCTTCCCACTGCCCACCCCCGCGCTCTAAACTGTTCAATGGTCATTACTGCTTGTCATCACAAGAAGACTCTCCCTCGAGGACTCTGTCAGCAGGTCTCTAGGTCTAACTTCTGCCACGTTCCTTAGCGCAAACGGCTAAGTCTGTTTCATGCTTTGTAAGACTCAGACACAAGACCCATCTGTGACAAGCTGTGTGAAAACAGTCACCTTTGCAAATAATAAAGCATGTAATTTTGTTCTGCATAGGGAAACTTCACCTCTAGAGACGGGGCGGGGGGGGATAGAGAATAAAAAACTAAAAGCTCATGTTTAAGCGTCATGCAGACTGGGGGCGGGGTGGGGGGGTGGGGCGCCTGGGTGGCTCAGTCGGTTGAGCGTCCGACTTGGGCTCAGGTCATGATCTCGCAGTTCGGAAGTTCGAGCCCCACCTTGGGCTCGCTGCTGTCAGCACAGAGCCCGCTTTGGATCCTCTGTCCCCTTCTCTCTGCCCCTGCCCCACTCGCTCTCTCTCTCAAAAATAAATAAACATTAAAAAATTTTTTTTCTTTTTTTTTTAAATTTTTTAATGTTTATTTATTTTTGAGACAGAGAGAGACAGAGCATGAATGGGGGAGGGTCAGAGAGAGGGAGACACAGAATCTGAAACGGGCTCCAGGCTCTGAGCTGTCAGCACAAAGCCCGACGCGGGGCTCGAACTCACGGACCGCAAGATCATGACCTGAGCCGAGGTCGGCCGCTCAACCGACTGAGCCACCCAGGCGCCCCTAAAAAATTTTTTTAAAACAAAAGAGTCACGCAGACTGGAGAGCGTAGATGTGAAGCGTGTAGCACATAGTAGGTCTCTCATACGTGGAAACTGTCGTCACTATGATGTCTGATGATGCTTAGACGCAATCGTCTAAGAAGAGGGAATGACTCCGGAAGCCTGAGCAGGCTGGGAGCAGAGCAGGAGGCTAAGGAAGGCTGAGACACCACTAGTTTCCGACCCCAGCTTCTAGCACGTGGTCACTGTATGATCTTCGAAAGCCTCCTAACCTCCCAGCCTCAACCGGTTCATCCGCAAAATGGGCACAGTAACGGTACCTACCTCCTTTTCTAAGGAGGTTGTGGCGAAGATCAAATGAGATAATGCATGCAAATCACCTGCCGTTTACGGGGTGCTCAATAAGTGATAGGCATGATTACCCTTTCGAGGGGAAACAATTTCCAGCCAAAGCATTAGTATCAGCGACTCCCTTTATTTGATGAACCAATCTGCATCTGATGAACTCTTTGTAAGTATCTCTCGGGGCAGACGTGTAATGTGTCCTTCACTCTCCGGTGAGGAGGGTTTGGCTGGAATTCTGCACCACGGAAACGATCAGCCTCTGCAAATCTATTTGCATAAGTACTCACGCCATCGCAGGGACGTTAAGGAAAAGCATCCTGACCTGAAAGAGAGCTGCCGGGGAAGAAAACACACTTGAGGCCTGGCGATTGCTCGCTCTGGTACTTTTCCCCCAGAAGCCTGCCGTAGTTCGCTGAGACAGACTGGAAAGATTCTGGCAGCCAAGTGGCTGTGGAGAATGAGCATCTCAGGAAAGATGTCCAGTTCCTGAATGACAGAGATTCGGCCTGAGGACAGGAGGTAAAAATCCAGCCCCCCAATGCCTGCTGCACACATGGACTCTAGCCCCTCGCTCTGTGCCCTCAGCAGGGGCTTGACCCTCCCAACAGACCCACCCACATTCAGCCGCCCTGGTCCAAACATGAGGCACTTGGGCCCTTGGACATGTCCCCCATTATTCTCCATTGTCCCCCAGTACTCTTCGTTATCTCTACAAAGAGCAAAGGTGCACCTCTACGAATATCGGGCCCAGCCTCAAGCCTCCAGGAGTGAAAAGGTATCCGTGCTTTGGACGTCCAGTGGCGCTGCGGTTAAAAGTCCCGTGCCGAACTTCGACCCGTTCTGTCACTTCCTGGCTGTGTGACCTTCGGTAAGTTTCTCAATTTCTCCGGGCCTTAATTTCTTCATTTGTAAAGTAGAAGTAATAAGAGTGCCTCCTTGGGGTGCCTGGGGGGCTCGGTCAGTTAAGCTGACTCGATTTCGCCTTAGGTCATGATCTCACCGTTCTTGAGTTCAAGCCCCGCGTCGGGGGCTAGGCTGACGGTGCGGAGCCTGCTTGGGATGCTCTCTCTCTCTCTCTCTCTCTCTCCCCCTCCCCCCTCAAAATAAAGAAATAAAATTTTAAAAAAGAGGGCGCCTCTGCGTGGCTCTAAGGTCTAAATGAGATGGTGCTTATGAAGTGCTAGATACAGCGGATCTCAGCAACCAGTAACTATCACGTTTACTGTTAACCCAAGCTTCGTCAAGATAAAAAGTCAAAGCATTTTCCTATGGGGCGGGGGGGGGGGTGGCGGGCTCTGGCTCTGAAGCTGAGTCTACCCAAGTTATTTTCCACGTGCAAAAACATCTCAGAATTTAAGTCAACAAATAGCTGATCACAGATTGAAGCATTAACCTAAGTTTGGTTTTTTACCAAAGCAGATGCTTGAAATGCTGGAGACAGTGAACTCTCGTGTATTACTGGTGCAAAAAAACAAAAAAACAAAAAAACAAAAAACCCACCTAATCCTTAGAACTTGTCTGAAGAGGCATCTGGTATTATCTACTAAAATTAAAAATATAGATACACTTCAACCTAGCAATGCCACTCTTGGGAATCTATGCCATAGAAATAAAAGCATGGTACGCGGAAGGAATGTCTGTGAGAAGAGGGATGGCTGAGTTCATCGCACACCCAAACCCTGGCCTTTCACGCCAGCGTGTAACGCAATCAGGTGGTTTCCATGGTGGATTGTTAAGCGAGAAAAGCAAGGTGTAGCAGTATATATACTAGCATGCCACTGCCGTAAAATTAAATGTGCAGAACACCCCTTATCTATGTGTAATATAAACGTTCGGTGTAATTATGCAAGCCCGGCCGCAGGCAGGGAAAGATACATAGCAGGTTATTTACATCTGTTACCTTTGTAGCGACAGCATGGAGGGGAAGAAGCAAGGCTTCCCGTTGTTTCAAGAAAGCTGTGGAGGGGCGCCTGGGTGGCTCAGCCGGTTAAGCGATCGACTCTTGATTTGGGCTCAGGTCACCATCTCACCGGATGGTGGGTTCGACCCCCACATCGGGCTCTGCACTGACAGTGTGGCGCCTGCTGGTGATTCTCTCTTTGCCTCAAACTCTCTCTCTCTCTCTCTCTCTCTCTCTCTCTCTCTCAAAATAAACAAATAAGCTTTAAAAACAATAAAGAAAGATGTCCAGAGCGAAAACCTGTATTTGATACTCCCATTTAGGTAAAATATTGTGTGTGCGTGTGTGTGTGTGTGTGTGTGTGCATGGGCACGCACAAGTACAGGTGTGCGTGCAAACATGCTGAGAAAGAAGTAAGAAAGGATGGTCAGCAATAGGCTTACTGGTGTAAGTCTCGAAGGGGGTGAAAAGAAGAAAAATATTCATTCATTTGTTTCCTTATTTATCTATTCATTTATTTTACACAAGTGGAAGCTGACAATTCCCCCTCAGGGGACATTTTATCTTAAGAAGGGTAACAGCAGTTCCTCGGGGGCAGGAAGGGGGGGGGTGGGTGGCGGCAGGGATGACTGGGCGGGCGGCAGGGAAGGGGCAATGAGATAGCTTTTCATTGCCCCCCCCCTTTTGAATGTTGCACCATAAGCACATGTTGCCGATTGAAAATAAGAAATAAAATTTAAGTGTTGCCGCGGCATTAGGGGCTCTGTCATCCGTGTCCACACTTAGCAATTCTTGTTAAGTGGGAGCAAGTCCCCTGCTTCCTCTAAGCGTCGCCAGAGGCAGGCTCGGGGCTTTGCCTGAGTGACAACAGGGCAATAGCAGGGGTTCAAAGACCGTCAGGAACTTGACCTTCACTCGCGTTTAGCAAATATTTAATGAGCATCTACCACATCCCAGGGACCACGCTGAGCCTTGGAGAAACCAGAGCGAGAAGTTGAGGTGGTCCCTGACCTCCTGGGGCTCACAGAGTCGTGGCGGGCAAATGAACATTAGTTCACAAAATGAATAAATAAAAAATAATTACAAGCTGTGCGACTGCAAAGAAGGAATTAGTACTGGGAGCTATCAGAGCAATAGATTTTAAAATGTGTCTGGCTCGTACGCGGGCTGTATATTTTTAATGCCCATAGATGTAGCTATGATGGATTCATTTAAAGTGCTGTTGGGGCGCCTGGGTGGCTCAGTCGGTTGAGCGTCCGGCTTCGGCCGGGTCATGACCTCACAGTTCGTGAGTTCGAGCCCCGCGTCGGGCTCTGTTCTGACAGCTCGGAGCCTGGAGTCTGCTTCGGACTCTGCGTCTCCCTGTCTCTCCGCCCCTCCCCTGTTCACGATCTGTCTCTGTCTCAAGAATAAATAAGCATTAAAAAAATAAATACAAAATAAATAAATAAAGTGCTGTTGAATTCATAGTTACTTTCTGCCCATGTATTTTTTTTCCTCAACCACCAAATTCCAATAGCACAGTTATCATCACTGTGGCAGTTGGGAGGGCAGAGGAAAATTACAAACAGGAAAAAGGGGTTTCCAAAGGCGCCCGGGAGGCTCAGTCAGTTAAGCGGCCTGACTCTTGATTTCCGCCCAGGTCATGATCTCAGGTTCCTTAGATCCAGCCCTGGGTTGGGCTCTGTGCTGACAGTGTGGAGCCTGCGTGGGATTCTCTCTCTCCCTCTCCCTGTGCTCCCCGCCCCCCTCCCCCACCGACACTTCTCTCTCAAAAAAAAAAAAGGCGGGGGGGGGGAGGGGTTCACATGTGTCTATACTTTGAGAGAAACCTTGGCCTTTCTAAATGAAGATTGCATTGCTGTGCCACGGACCCAAAATGCATTTGGCAGTGATTATTGACCGATTGTTAAAAATGTCTTTATCAAGGGTTCCTCAAGATTAGCTGTCTGGTTTGCTCGGTCAAAATGATTATCTTAAAAACGAGTATTCATACTCAAACGAATTTTGAACCACTACTCTAACAAAAAGCTCTTTAGTCTTAATGCATTCTCCTTCAATCTCTGTCTCTCTCTCTCTCTCTCTCTCTCACACACACACACACACACACACACTGGTGAGCATCTGAGAAGTAATAGCAAGCAGCAACATGCCTATGAAAGAGAAGGCTTGCAAACCTACGATCCCTGCTCCTATCCTTCATCTCCCAAAGCAAGCTAGGAGCAAGGTGAAGGGAGCCCAACACCCCTCCACCCAGCGTGGGCAGAAGTACCCCGCATGGGGGGGGGACGCCCCCACATTTTAGCCCCCGGGGAATGGGGAGCCCAGATACCACAGCTGTGGCTTGACCCCATGCTGACTCTGCAGGGGATCCAGAAGGAATGCAAAATTCAGTCTGTGCCCTCAGAGAGCCTGCAGCCTAGCTGGGAGTCAAGATGTGCTTACAGGAAAAAATCCGGCACTGGAGTATCTCATTTATCCAAACTTACCGGAAAACCAAACCTCCATATAAATTGATTGTCCAATTAACTGATATGGTCTGTCAAGTGTTCATCCTGTTTATTTGGAGTGTTCATTGGAAAGGCTTCTGAACGTATTACAAATTTGTTTTATGCGGCGGAACATTCTGGGCATGATTTAACCTTTTCCTGATGACTCAGGGTCATCAATATGAATGTCCTTTATTGTGTTTCGTCTACTTTTGCGTTATTCTAAATTCTGCTCGCCTACAGTTAGCGAGTCTGTCTCTTCCCGCCCTCTCACATCTCCACTAATCACTGATAATAATAACAAAAATTGCATCGATCCCCTGCTGCCTGCCTGGCCCTGTGCTAAGTGCTTGGTGTCGATTAATTCATTAAATGAGGCAGGTACAATTATTATCCCCAGATTACAGATGGGGTGACCAAGGCCCAGAAAGGTCAAGTCGTTTGCCTAAGGTTATACAGCATCCTGTAGCAAAGCCAGAATCTGTACCCTGATCTGCTGATCTCAAGATTTCAAGGTCTTTACCACCATATCAGTGTCACCCAAACCTTTTTGACAGTGAAACGCAATCAGAAATATATTTTTGTCACCACGCAGGGAACAAAAACATGTATACTAAAATCAAAACTTCCGGGCCCCTGAGTGGCTCAGTTGGTTAAGCGTCTGACTCTTGATTTTGGCTCAGGTCATGATCTCGTGGTTCATGAGTTTGAGCCCCATGTCGGGCTTTGGGCTGACAGTGTGGAGGCTGCCTGGGATTCCGTCTCTCTCCCTCTCTCTCTGCCCCTTCCCAGCTTGTGTGCTCTCTCTCTGTCTCTCTCTCTTTCAAAAATAAATATTAAAAAAAAATAAAATCGGGGTGCCTGGGTGGTTCAGTCGGTTAAGCGTCTGACTTGGGCTCAGGTCATGATCTGGCAGTTCGGGGATTCGAGCCCCGCGTCGGGCTCTGTGCTGACCGCTCAGAGCCTGGAGCCTGCTCTGGATTCTGTGTCTCCCTCTCTCTCTCTCTCTGCCCCTCCCCCCACTCGCACTCTGTCTCTTTCTTTCTCTCTCTCTCTCTCTCTCTCTCCCAAAAATAAACATTAAAAAAAATTTTTTTTTCAACGTTTTTATTGATTTTTGGGACAGAGAGAGACAGAGCATGAACGGGGGAGGGACAGAGAGAGAGGGAGACACAGAATCGGAAACAGGCTCCAGGCTCTGAGCCATCAGCCCAGAGCCCGACGCGGGGCTCGAACTCACGGACCATGAGATCGTGACCTGGCTGAAGTCGGACGCTTAACCGACTGCGCCACCCAGGCGCCCCACATTAAAAAATTTTTTAAAATAAATTTAAAACGATCAAATCAAATCGAAACTCCCAACAACACCACATTTGCTGCATGGAATACATTCTGATATTCCATTCTATTCCACCGTCACCATCATCATGATTATTACAATTACTAATGTTGGCTGTGACCCGCTGAAATGATTTCCCAGCCCACTGATGGGTCGCAACTCGTGGTTCGAGAACCCCTGCAGCATATTTAGTGTAAACTAGGAAAAGGTGTCCTTCCGTGAGATGTTTAACTCCATTTGTCAAGAAATTGTCAAACTATGTTGATTTTGTTAGATTAAGACACGTTACTGCCATCTGCCAGAAGATGGTTAGAAATAAATAAATGTCTTGATGTCAACAGTATGCAGACAAACTGGCGTTGGGAGTGCCCAGTGCACAACTGGACATGTCCACCTTGGTAGACAGAGAACCCAGGTGACAATATGGGATGAGACGTATGTGTTAAATGAGTCAATTGCCTCAGAGACCCCGCACACCCAGGATTTGTCACAGATCTTTTGCTTTCTCCCTTCTCCTCAGTTTCCAATCAGGATTGCCAGATAAAATACAAGGTACCCACTTAAACTGGAATTGCAGATACATGATAAATAATTTTTTTAAGTTCATTCACTTTTGAGAGAGCAAACATAAGCAGGGTAGGGGAAGAGAGAGAGGAGGACAGAGGATCCAAAGCGGGCTCTGCACTGACAGCAACGAGCCTGATGCGGGGCTCGAACTCCCGAACTGCTAGATGGTGACCTGAGCCAAAGTTGGATGTTCAACCGATTGAGCCACCCGGGCGCCTCTAAATGATAAATAATTTTTAGCGTTAAGTATTCCTCCACACGATATTTGGGATATACTCATACTAAATACTTTTTGATGTTTTATTTATTTTTCAGAGAAAGAGAGAGAGAGAGAGAGTGCCAGCAGGGAAGGGGCAGAGAGGGAGGGAGACAGAGAATCCAAAGCAGGCTCCAGGCTCCGAGCTGTCAGCACAGAGCCCGACGCGGGGCTCGAACTCATGAACCGCGAGATCATGACCTGAGCCGAAGTTGGACGCTTAACCGACTGAGCCACCCAGGTGCCCTTGGAATAAGAATTGTATGTGCATCATTTCAATTGAGTCTTACAACAAAACTGTAAGACAGGCACATGATCACCCCATTTTATATCTAAAGAAATTGAGGCAGAAGGTGGATTTTATGAAACATGCCCAGGGTCACAGTTCGTAAGTGGCAGAGCTGGGCTTTGAACCCAGATCTGTCAGGCTCCGGGTACACTCTTCACCACCCCCTCGACGCCGCTAAAGGTAATGTGGGGGTGGGGGGAAAAGGAATGTTGTAGAATGTAGTTTCTGAGGCACCCTAGGTACTGTGTTGTGTCAGGGGCAGAGAAACGAGCTGGCTCGGGTAACAACCCTTGGAAACACCTTCACAAGGTGTCCTATAACACTATATCCTTGCTACTTTGCCACGGCAAAAGCAAAACACGCTTTTTGAAGTGACGTGACATGTCTATGGCATCCCCAAGGGTAGTAAGTCCCGTGGTTCTTTTGCCCTCTTTTCTAGCCCTTCCCCCAAACCGGAACCCGGTAAGTCCTGCCCCGACCAGAACAGAAGAATCCAGAAATGCCATCCCTCACCCTTGGTACTGAGCCCACAGGTTTAAAGTCCCACAAGAAACACAACAATCATTTGGGGAATCCCAGGAGCATTCTTTCCCTGACAGAAACGACAAAAATCCAAAACGGGCGGCAAACACACCCGTTGTGGTCCCTCTTTCAGACCCTTCTTACTGCCGGCTCGGCTGCTCGTCTGTAATCTGCTCCATCAGAAACTTGGTACTAGGTTCACGGATAACACAGCTCTAATTCGTTGGCCCAAACACGTGGCCTCCAGAACCTTATTAGTATTTATTTACACGCCATTGTTAAGATGCAATGTACTTTGCGACGGGAGGGAGCCTCAGCCACAAACGGGTCTGTTAGCGACGTTGCAGGGCTGGTTGTCACCGTGACGGGCTGTCGTCAGTTCCTTTTCTCCCACCCTTCCCCCTTCACCAGACCAGCCGAGCAGCGAGGCAGGCTGAGGGCAGACAGGCTCTGTGCGAGGTGCTAGTTTTGTGTGATGAGAGAGAAGGAAAGGGCCCCTATGTGTAGCATTTGTATATTTCTCTGGTGTAACCGCACCCTCGATGGCCATTTCAAACTACCAGTGCGACCGCACTGAACGTGAGTTTGGGAACAGATACTGACAACAGCCCTCCGGAGCCAGCGTGAACCAAGCAGGAAAGTCTGCACAGTGCACCAAAAGGGAGTTGGGACACCTGCGCGGCTCAGCACGTTGAGCGACCGACTCTTGGTTTCGGCTCAGGGCGTGATCTTGCAGGTTGTGGGTTCGAGCCCCGCATCGGGCTCGGCGCTGACAGCACAGAGCCTGCTTGGGATTCTCTTTCTCTCCCTCTCTCTCTGCCCCTCCCCTGCTCGTGCTCTCTCTCCAAGTAAATAAATAAAATGTTTGTAAAAAGGAGTTGGGGAGCGGTTAAACAAACGACACTCTGTCCATACGAAGGCTTACCAGGTGTTTGTTAAAAATGCTCGTGTGCCTCTATAGTCATTTATTTCTAAACTTTCCAGTCTCTTGAAATAAGTACATCTGTATTTATTAACTTGGAAAATATCTGCCATATGCTATTATTAAGAGCTTTTAAAGTCATCTGACAATATTAGTACGATCCCATTGTAATTTTTTTAAAAGGTATGTTCTCTCACAAACAGAAAAATTACTGAAGCATATACACCCAAATACTAACGGTAGTTATCCGTGGGTGGTGGAATTATGGACAGATTTGACTTTCTCCATTTTAATATTGCCATGTCACAAATTTTTTTTCTACAACAGGCACGTATTGCTTCTATATTCATATATACATATTTCTATTGTTAGTTTTTAAAACAGGAGCTTGAACACCTTGTTATTGCATGGGTTCTCTTCTCCCAGGTAGAAGCAGTGGGGCCAGGATGGGACAGGACATCAGCTAGAACCCAGGCATACCAGGGGCACATCCCCCCATGGGTCTTACTCTCCTTTCCCGAGTGCCACTCAGGGACCAGGGATCACTTGTCCAATATTCCCGAACAAACGAGCGACAGTGCCCTCGCCGTGCAATTCTCAAGGCCGGCTGTTTGCGCCAGGTCTCCCTACGGCAGCCGCCTCACGGACGGCACCGCGCCAGATTATTCTAGCTCAGCCCTTTACGAGCGAGAAATGATAGGGGCGGATTGAATTTGAGGGATCTGAGTTCTAGCCAACCCCTGGTGCAATCAAAGGGCAAGAGTGATTGCCAGTTAGCCGAAAAAACGAACCATCATAAATAATATTGTTTCCAGGGGAGGAAATGTGCCCCAGGTTTCCAACTGACTTACATACTAACAGGGACACGGCATGATTCATTTGTAAATTGGGGGCTGCCAACTGGGGACCAGGTGGCCCGATCTAAACAGATCAGAGCCTTATGCTTCTCATATGGAAATCTCTTTACAGATGTGCTATTGTGATCAATGAATACTTTTAAAGCATTTGGGAAATGTTAATTATTGATCCTGGCTTGCCCGACCAAAGTGCCACACAAATTCAGCTTGGTCTACGCATCACCAAATAACCAGGCTGATTGTCTTTTTCTCTGGCTATTTCTCAAACTGTTTCCAAACGGTTTGGTCACAGCTCTTGTTTATTCACAGAGCCCAGATAAAGTTGGAGACCAAATGTTATTACTCAGGACACACATATAAAGAGTGAAAATGCGGGCGCCCGGGTGGCTCAGTCGGTTAAGCGTCTGGCTCTTGATTTGGGCTCAGGTCGTGATCTCCCAGGTCGTGAGCTCGAGCCCCTGTCCATGCGTGAGTTCTTCCTCTTTCCCAATCAGCAGAAGAGACTCAGTTATTCTTATAGTTCCACCCTATGCAACGCCACATCGTGCACCTAATGATTACTGTGCCTCCCCGACTTTCCAGTTTTTTTCCTTCAAAGAGCTCCAAAAGCCATTTTTTAAAAGATGTTTCCCCGGGAATAATAACAAACCACCAACTGCTTTGTTTCGGTGGGGAAGAGCTGCTATTTTAATCTACGCTTCAAATCTGTGCCTTTAGATATGAAAGCTCTCTAACTCAAAAGAATATCTCATTTATTTCACGACTCTCACCGGGCATGCTTCTGCTCTTGGTAAATGATGGCTACATCCTATGAGCGACTCTATAGAATCTGTTTCTAGACCGAAGAGGAGACCATGAGGACCCACACTCAGTCCGTGTGTGCACACAGTACAAAGCTATACAGTATGAGACCAAGACTTTGAGGCTAGGAATGAGAAGGCCCAGGTTCTAGTCCTGCCTCCGTAACTACCTAGCTCTGTTTCTATAAGTCCCTTCCCTTCTCTGAAGCACAATCTCCAGAAAATCAGAGTTCATCCAGAAAATCAGAGTTCTTCTAACTCCGTGGAATCTCACTGAGGCGAGGAGGAAGGACAGGAACCAGCACATCCTGAGTGTAATCTCATGGGAAGGCCATCTGGTTAAGCGAGGCTATCCATCAAAAGGCTCATCTTCCCACCACCGAAGGGCAGTCCATCAGATGTGGTCTCGCAGGAGCAGTCATCAAAAGTTCCCAATTCCTTTTTATCCTAGATCAGGTGACAAAGGGGCAGCTGAGAAAGTGCAGCCAGTTCTTTCCTGAAGGGAGGGAAGCCCAGAGGGTGCTAACAGTGAGCACCCAGGTAAAGCGCAAAACAGAGAAGCGATCACCGCCCTCATCTTGCAAGAGACATGACTTCTGCTAGTTTCTGAATTGGGTCAGGGATGGGTGGAAATCACTTATATTGTCTCTATTCTTGTTTCGGGTTGTGTTGGAGCAGAGTTTAATCTCTGGTTACTTCCAAGTCTTTGAGAGGATGACTTTGCCAGAATTCAGTTTTAACTGTCTCCCTCCCAGAGCGTGGGATGTTCCTTAAGGTCAACGCTCAAGCACAGAGATGTCCTAAGACGGCCCGCTGAATAAATGACTGAGTAGCACACTTCCAGCAAAATTGAAAACAAAACAAAACAAAACAAAACACCTGATCTTAACAGAAAATAAATAAGCACAAAAGTTAACAAGTCGCTTGAAATGCTTTCTGGAATGAGGTCCAAAATAACATTAATAAAATGGATGAGATGAATTCCTTCTCGACAGTTTTTTGGTTCTTAAAGTACAATGCCCTTAAATCGATATTATACTGTTTGTGAGTTCTGAAAACCCAAGGCAGAACCTTCCACCGTTAATCCATACCACAAACGTTTCAGTGAAAGCATGGCCCATATTTTAGTTCTGCCAAGTAACCCTTGAGCTAATCATATGACCTCTCTGAGCTACGGATTCACTATCTTGAAAAGGAGAATAGTAACGAAGCCTACTCATGGAGCTGTTATAAGGAGTCGACCCTAGTAAAGGCATTGAAAGTACAGAGTCTGGCACATAGCGAGCCCTTATGTTCTTGTTGCTGCTGTTGCTAAGAATAAGAACAATAAATAACAACGACAGAACAAAAATATATCAAACATTTAGGTCCCGTACATGAGAAGGCCGGGTGGTCTACTGGAAACTGGTTAATTACAATGTGGAATCCTCGAACTCTGAGAATGAATAAAAGCATATACCTCCGATATGCACAATTCTGACATTACTTGTAAAATAGACTAACCAACAGATATTCTGCTGAAACATACTCCTTTCCAGTCGGTTGCCCATTCTTAACAGGCTTATTTCAATTGAGCTGTGTGCTAAGAATGACTGATAGTTGATCTCATGGCTTCACATCAGGAAGAAATAGGTGTTATTTACTAGGCTTGCCAGATTTAGCAAATAAAAATACAAGATGCCCAGTTAAATCTGAATTACAGGTAAACAAAACAAATTTTTAGCGTCACTGGGTCCCAAATATTGCATGGTATGGACGTAGACACAAGAGTTATTCATTGTTCATGTGACATTCATATTTACCCGAGCACTGTGTATTTGATCTAACAACCCGAGTTCTGTACAACAATCTGTTTTTGCAACTTTCTAAATATGTTAATTTGATGACATTTTCTAAAGCATATCCATGTAGCAGTCACTACCACTAATTTCTATCACAAAGTCGACTAATTATATTTTTTTAATGTTGTAATATTGACTCTTTGTTTTAAGAAACTTTAACAAAATTTCTCTAAATGCAGGTAATACGGTTTTTACTAGTATTTGGCACAATTGCATCAGGAAAGCACCAGCAACTCCCAAGGAATCCATGGTTAAGTATAAAGTCTGACCAGGCCACTTTGAAATGAATCTCGTGTCGGAAACCAGAGCTCCAAGCCAGCCCGTTGACGAAGGTTCCTGCCAGTTCACAAAGGTCATGTTTACCTGTAGCTAGTGGCATTTCCTTGTTCCTAGATAAGATACAACAAGGGGAAGTGTTCGGTTCCAGGTGAGTGGGAAAGGGGGCAAAAAATGGGAAGATAACAGTGTTTGGTTCAGGCGGGAATGTGTCAAGCACGGCGTTCACTCTGCTACTCAATGAAGAGGCAAGTGACTGGCCGTAATGCAACTATTATCACCCATTAAAACCCGGCTCCCCTTTCTCCGCGATTTATATGTAGAAAATTCTGACTGCACAGACACCCAAACTTTCCTTTTCCAGAGGGGGAGGGGGTGCAGTGAGGTTGGTGTTTCTATTTCAGGTTTACACAAACTTAAAGAGACTCAACAGCATGTCCTGGCTGTGTAGTCGGTGGTGTCTCCAGTTAGGAATCCGCAAGGGAGGGGTGAAAATAATTATAAAGTCTCCAATGGACTCCTGCTGATAATCGAAAATTAGATACGCAACGGCTCTGCAGCAGCATCCCCAAGGCAGAAAATAACAGAAAGGCGAACACAATCCTGTAAGAAAAGCGTTCTAGAACTGCAGGCTGATCTCCCTTCGTGCTAGTGCTGTGCTCTCAGAGAAAGCCATTAGGTTTCAGTAAAGCAAATAATTTTAAAATCATAAAACGGAGCTCACTTTGTAAAGGTGGCTCTACAGATCTCCCCAGAGCCAGGTGCCTGTCTGAATAAATCCGACTTCAATCACGTCTTTAAAAATTTTTAACCTCCCAAATGTCCTTCCCACTTGTTCGGAGGGGGGTTGTTCGGAGAACAGGAAGATGAGGTAGGTTAAGTAAATACTAATGAAGGTCTTCAAACATCTTATCTGAATAGGCTTTATTTTTTCTGCACCTCGCTTCTGGAAGTCCCAAAGTGTGTTTTTTTGAAGCAATTGTGAGGAATCTTAAGGTACCATTTGCTGTAGTAACTCGTTTACCAAACGTTGGGCCATGAAGTAGCCACTTGCTTATCCCTGCTCTGCACAACCGTCCTTAAGTCTTGTCAAGTTCCCTCGAGACATGAAGATTTTCCAGCAATACATACCCATGAGAAGCAATGTGTGTGTGTGCTTGGGAAAGAACAGGGTTTGGAGCCAAAAACCTAGATTTCGTTCCTGCCTCTGTGACTCACTGGCTGTGTCCCTTATTCTCTCTCACCCCAGAGAGCCTCCTCTGCAAAGTGGACGGCTCTAATCCAAAGGGAAAACGCACGCGGAAGTGATTTGTAAATGGTACGGCAGTATAAAAATGCTACTGATCGTTCTTATTATAGATCTCAAAATGGAATTTCCACCTTCCTCACGGAGCATAAAGCTGGTTTAAATAGCTGAACATCACCACCACACCCGGGCAAGGAGATTTTTCCCACTTGAAACAATACACTTATAGGCAAAGCCGAGCATACAGTAGGCAGTATTATTTGTGAGGGGCAAGGACATATTGGCTAATGTTAAAAGGTGAAAGACACCCATTATAAGGATGCAATGCGTATTGGGGGCATTATTAGATGAATTCTGAATATAATTTGGGGCCGGAAATGTTGTCATTTCTACAAAAGTCTGGCTGCATTCTTCCCTGGGTTCCTCCAGAAGCCCAGGGTCTGTATAAACTCTTCCTTTTTGCCTAAACTAGGTAAAGTAGGTCTCTGTCACTTACAGACAAGAGTCCAAATGACTCCACATTCAAACTTTAATCTTGGCATTCTTCACTTCTGAAAGAGGTACACTCGCCCTAAAGCAAAGCGTTTGCACTCAAGGATTCACCCAGGCAGGAATGATCCTGGCATACCAGAGTTCCTTGCTTATGTAACGTTTGTTGAATGAATGCAGGCATGTGTTCCCAATCACTAGGTACGAGCTTTAGGTGAGATTCAGAGAAGGATCAGTGCCCATGAATTTATGACTATACTTTTTTTTTTTTTTTTAAAGTAGGCTTCACGCCCAGCACAGAGCCCAACGTGGGGCTTGAACTCATAACCCGTAGATTAAGACCTGGGATGAGATCAAGAGTCGGACGCTTAACGGACGGAGCCACACAGGCACCCCGTGACTACACATTTTCGAAATCTTATTGGCCAAAATTAAAGTATTAAAACAGCTACACTTGACCACTAACCTACGACTTCCTAAGCGAGTTGAAAGGCAGACCTGCATAGTAGTTACATCCATGGCACCGGGGTCAGACTGATTGCAGCATTTAAATCACAGCCCTGCCCTCAGGCCTCTCTCGGCTTCAGTTTCCTCCTCTGTAAAATGGGGATAATAACACTACGTATCACAGATATTTGAGGATTGCAAGTGATAATCCCTGAACTCTACATAGTGTATTAGTAAGTGCTCATCATATGTTAGTGACTATTATGATGATCCCAGGGTACCTTTGAAAAGATTTTCTTTTAATGTTTATTTATTTTTGAGAGGAGGCAGGGGCAGAGACACACAAAGAATCCGAAGCAGGCTCCAGGCTCCGAGCTGTCAGCACAGAGCCCGATGCGGGGCTCAAACTCGTTGACTGTGAGATCATGACCTGAGCCGAAGTCAGACGCGTAACTGACTCAGCCCCTCAGGGTACCTTTTAAAGAAATGAGGGCAATAGCGATATGTTCAAATCTCACTCTTCTTATCATTGATCCAACTCTTCTTCTGACTTCTTCCCACCTACGGTCTGCAGGACAGCTTGGTGGCAGTCTTCTTCTGGACTACCCACCTTGATTTCAGTATCTTTGCCTCATCGGGTGACAGTCCTCTGAGGCCTCCGAAACATCCTGTCCCCTTCCTGCCGCCTCAATCAGTTCTTCAGCTTTTAAGTCTGTGATGCAAAAACTGTGATACCAGGGGCACCTGGGTGGCTCAGTCGGTTTGGGCGTCCGACTCTTGGTTTCGGTTCAGGTCCCGATCTCACGGGTTGTGGGTTCGAGCCCCACATTAGGCTCGGTGCTAACAGGGCAGAGACTGCTTGTGGTTCTCTCTCTCTCCTCCCTCTCTCTCTCTCTCTCTCTCTCTCTCAAAATAAACTTTTTTAAAAAATGTGATACCAGGAGAGCCAACATTATTCAAGATATTTTCCCCCATCACTTGATTTTCTATTTTTCAGACCTATTTGAAATGTTCTTGAAGTCTTGATGCTGTAGCGATATCTATTAAAGTATTTATGGATGAAATGAGATATCTCCAGTTTGCTTCAAAATAATTAGGAAGGGGGGTAACTTAGGGTAGAGATGAAACTAGCATGGTCATGAAAACTGGGTGATTGGTACTGGGGGTTCATTATATTAATCCACTTTTTTACATGTTGAAAATTTTCCATAATAAATAGCTCCGCCCCCAAAATGTTCTTAGCCCTCCCTCTGACGCTTCGCTACCTGAGCTGTATATAACTACTGTATTTATACAAAACATAGTTTCTTTTTTTGTTTTTCCATATGGTGCTGCCAGAAATACCTCCCAAGGAGTGGAAGGTCTGTATCCCGTACGCACTCACACTGAAGATGGTTGAGCACAAATCAGACGCTCTTTTGGAAACGATTTCAGTCGGTTTCACTTCTGTTTTGATGCTAACAAATGGGATAGGTAAAAAGACCTAGAAGAAACTGTCTCTGTCCTGAGGCCTTTGTCTGATAATTTTCTGTTTACCACCCCAATGGGGAGACACATGCTGTTCTGTGATACAGGTGTAGTGGGTTAGCAAACGCCCTTTAAAAGACACACGTGCAGCAGAAGATAAAAACCACATGAAAAACCGTCTCCGCCTCAGATCAGGAGGTTTTTTTGTTGATGCCTTGTAATCAGTGCACCAAATGTATCATAGCAACAGTGACGGGAGGCTACGAACAAGAATCTATTCCCAACGTTTAACCTCGGTTGCAAGTTTCGCAGAAGGTTCTTGCCATGGCGCTGCTGACAACAGCAGGCATCGGTTCTGTGCCCTTAAATAACCAAGGACCATGTCAGAGCATCAGGAGGCGGCTGTCACTGTCCAATGGGGCCGGTCGTTCAGGAAAAGGGGATAAATTCGAAAGAATATAATTACAAACTGTACTGTGATCGGTGCCTTTATATGGCCATCGGTGCTGATCATCTGTCCTCAAGGCCCAGGGGAATTGGGGAATTGGTTTTCACGTGCAGCCACGCTCTTCTCGCCCCTCCCCCTTGGAGCAAACACATGGCGGAAAGTCAGCTCGTGGGGTTAGGGAAGCAGGGGAGGGCCAAAGAGGGGAGCAAAACGAACTGCTCCTTATGGGCATCCAGCCCTGACCTTGGCCTTGTTAGCTCTGGGTGCTGGCTGAGCTAAACCAGCCCAGATGGCTTTAGGAGTAAGGTAAAGATCTACTTCAGGAAAAACTGGAGAAACAAATTAACAGCTCACTAGACTTAAGGTGATGGGAAGTGTGGGAGGGAAGATGTTCTAATGGATTTTCAGGGCGAAAACTTCTAGGAACTTTCCAAGTGACATAGGTTTTACTGTTATTCCAGTTAAAGATGAGGAAATCGAGTTTATTTTCTCCAAAGAGAAGTAAGCTTTATAGGTCTAAAGAATCAGGACAACGAAGCCTTTCCTTTGAACAAAATTCACTTGTCCTGATTCACTTTTCACAGGGGAGACGAGACCTAACATTCGCCTCTTAAGGCTTCAACCAGCCACGTAATCCTATCTTTCCCAGCCCTGAAAACTGAGGCCTAGAGAGGTTAACTAATTTGCCCAAGGTGATGTAGCTACTAAATAGTGAAGGAAGGATTTGAACTTAGTCCTGTCTGCCCTTGAAGCCCCCAAGCTTTACGCATCACCATGTCATTTACCGTTCAGAGTAGCATAAAACAAATACAGGGAGCCTTTGCTAAGAACGGCTGGGTGGCTGAAAACTAGGTTAACACTCCTTATCAAATTATTAAATTACATCAGAAAAGATGATCCGGAGCCTTTGAATTGCAACAACTGTGTCTCCCGGCAGCTCCAAGTGTTACATCGGTGACAATCTTTAGCAAAACGGCCCCCAAATTTATCAGGAGAGGATCTGAAACATACCTTTGTCGTAGGGGGAAACAAAACCCAGGCTACACGTATATCTGCAGCAACATGGTGCGTGTTGTTCTGTGACCCTGTGCATGTGCGGTTCAGTGACCTAATTAATAGCTAGAGGCCAGTTCCGAGCTGGAGCAGGACAGCCGAGCGGCTCCTGGGTTGGGTTCGGCAAAGGACAGATCAACACCTGTGTGACATAAAACGTGTGGCAGTACCTAGATTGGAGTAATAGTATTCGCACTTCCATTTTATTCTTTGCCCTTCCGTAGGGAAAATCCCTCCAATACTTCAAGACGGTGTTTCTCAACCTCAGCAAGACTGCCATTTGGGGCCGGATAATTCTTGGTTTCGGGGGCTGTCCTGTCCACTGTGGGATGTTTAGCAGCACGGCCACGACTAGGGTGAGGCGAGTGACGATAGCGAGGCACCTGCCTTGGGCACAAAATGTAAGGGGGCGCCAAAAATTTTACTAACGAAGATAAATAACATTTTCATATAGTTTAAAATCGAAATCAATGCCAAAAAACCCACAACGAACAAAATGTCAAGACTGACTAAAGGCAGGATCAGCATTTCTGATTTTTCCTTTTGTCTCTGGCTCCAAAATGGTTCAGCATGACACTGTTACTGATTCTCTTGCTGCCCTCGTTAGCAACATCCCTGACATCTCCCTACTAAACTGAAGGTAGCATTTCCCACCTTAAACCCCAGGCATGACTACCAACATTGTCTCCAGATATTTCCAAACATCCCCGGGGGTGGGCTGGGCAGAAACACCCCCCACGTTGAGAATCAGTGCTATTGTCATTGAGCCCTAGGAACCCCATGCATCGAAAAAATTGATTAAATAGTCTGAAAGGCTAAGGGGCATAATAATACTACTGTGGCTCAGGGCGGGACTCTGGCATCACATAGACGTGGGATCAAATCTGAGGTTCAAGACTTGGTAGATGTGTGACCTTATGTGCTAAAGTTTCACCATTTGTAAAGTAGAGATGATAATAAAATCTAACTTACAAGGTTGTGAAGATTAAACAATGATCCATGTAAAGCATTTGGGGAATTCATGACGCACGGTAAGAACTCAAACACAGTAGCCACTATCCTTATGGGGAAGGAAGCTGGTGGGCTGGGTCCACCTCTCCCTCCAGTTTCTGTGCCACAGTGACAGGACCGCTGTCATTTGTCTGAGCAAGGAGAGGTTGGTACTAAAGGGAAAAAAAAAAGGGCTTGATATTTCCAATCAGCTTAAATCTGCAGGTATACAAGTGCAGGCGATTCTTCTTCCAGAAGAAAGTCCAGTCAAACCTTGGATTGCGAGTAACTTGTTCTGCGAGGGTTCCGCAAGACGAGCAAACATTTCTAACATATTTTAACTTGATAAATGAGCAATGTCTTGCAAGACAAGTAGTACGTGACGCTGAATGTCACATGATCACAACTGAGTCAATGATTCGTCTCTCTCTCTCTCACCGCGAGATTGTGGGTGACTGTCAATCCAATGTCACATTTCTGCAAAAGCCTCAAAAGGAGGCAAAAGCAAGTGTCACTCCACAGGTTCCTTGTTAAACTTGCAGGAAAAGTAAAAGATTCCATTGAGCCAATAGATAACAGTGATTCCATTAGTGATAGTGAAAGTCGTCCTACACAATAACCCTCCTCTCTCAGCTCCCTCACACCAGCCACGAAGGTTTTCAAAGAGAAGTGCAGGTTAATTTGTTTATTTTTCTTTATCTTTTGTATTTTCTTTATTATTTTGTATTATATTACAATATTACAGTATTGTAATCATCTTTTAATGTTTATTCATTTTTTGAGAGAGAGAGAGAGAGGGAGAGAGAGAGCGAGCATGAGTGGGGGAGGGTCAGAGAGAGAGAGGGAGACACAGAATCCGAAGCGGGCTCCAGGCTCTGAGCAGTCAGCATAGATCCCGACATGGGGCTCAAACTCACAAACTGCAAGATCATGACCTGAAGTCGGACACTCAACCGATTGAGCCACCCAGGCGCCCCTGTAATCATTTTTATATGAATATTTTTGGGTCATGGAACGAATCATTTGAGTTTCCATTATTTCTTATGGGGAAATTCGCTTTGACATACAAGTGCTTTGGATGACAAGCATGTTTCCGGAACGAACTGTGCTCACAAACCAAGGTTTTACTGTTATTTGTTTTCCAATGAAATATCTCAGTATGTAAGTCTCAGTGGGTCCCACTGCCAGCTTAGAGCGTTGACAAACCTGATTGCCACTCAAAGGAAATGTCGGTTACAAGGGGCTAAAAGGTTCAACCCACCAATTTGCCCCCACCCCCCGCACCATCACCTTAACCAAGAAACTGGAAAACTTAAAAATACAAAATACATAAAAAAAAAAAAATACAAAATACAACTAGAATGTTATGTATAGCTTAGAAAACGAATAGGGGCTCATTTGTTTTCATCTGAATGCAGACTAAGGGAAAGTACCCCAAATGCTGAGCCACTCAAACACACTTAAGCCCTTGAGTACCCATGTCAAGGAAAATCATATACCGTTGTCTTGCTTTTGGCTTATTTTAGTTATTCTTCAGGACTTGAATGTGGTAGGCAAAAGGTTGCTTTTTCTAAGTCCAAAATCATGGTTTCAAATTTTTTAACAGCTTTCTTGAGATATAATTCACAGGTCAGGGGGCACCTGGATGGCTCAGTCGGTTAAGCATCTGACTCTTGATTTCAGCTCAGGTCACGATCTCACACAGTTCATGAGTTCGAGCCCCGAGTCAGGCTCTGCACCGTCAGTGCAGAGCCTGCTTGGGATTCTCTCTCCCTCTCCCTCTCTGCTCTCTCTCTCTCAAAATAAATAAACTTCAAAAAAAATTAAGTGTACAATTCAGTTTAAACAAAAACTAGACACTACACAAAAATTAAGTATACAATTCAATAGCTTTTAGAATATTCACAGAGTTGTGCACCCATCACAACCCATTTTAAAATATTTTATGGGCCACCTGGGTGGCTCAGTTGGTTAAGCGTCCGACTTTGGCTCACACCATGATCTCGCGGTTCATGGGTTCGAGCCTCGCATCGGGCTCTCTGCTGACAGAGTGGAGCCTGGAGCCTGGGGCCTGTTTCAGATTCTGTGTGTCTCTCTCTCTGCCCCTCCCCCATTTGTTCTCTCTGTCTCTCAAAAATAAATAAACATTAAAAAATTTTTAAAAAGATATTTTCATTACCCCCCCCCCCGCCCAAAACAAACTCTACATCCCTTAGCCACCATCCCCCTACACACAATTTTTCCATTCCCCTAACCCCTGGAAAATACGAATCTACTCTTTGTCTTTATGAGTGTGCCTATTTGTAGACCTTTCACATAAATGAAATCCTACAATATGTGCCCTTTTGTGTCTGGCCTCTTCGACTTAGCACAATATTTTCAAGATCCACCCACATTACAGCATGTATCAGTATTTCATTCCATTGTATGGCTGAATAATATTCTACAGTAAGGCTATGTCACATTGTACTTATCCATTCATCCGTTGATGGATATTTGAGGTGTTCCCACTTTTTGGCTATTATGAATAATGCTGCTATAAATATTTGAGTACAAGTTTTTGTGTAGACCTATGTTTTCAGTTCCCTTGGATATGCACCTACAAGCGGAATTTCTGGGTTATGTGGTACCACCATGTTTAACGTTTTGAAGACCTGCCACGCTGTTTGCCACCATGGCTATTTTTCCAATCCCGCCATTTCACAATCCCGCCCACGATGTAAGAGAGGTTCAATTTCTCCACATCCTGGCCAACACTTGCTCTATCTGACTTTTCGATTACAGCTACTCCAGTGGGTGTGAAGCAATCTCCCATTATGGTTTTGATTTACATTTCCCTTATGACTAATGAAGTTGGGCATCTTTGCATGCGCTGATCGGCCATTTGTATAACTTCTTGGGAGAAGTCACGGTTTCGTTTTGATACACCAAGAGGTGTGGGAAACATCATGCGGCAGGTGGGACCATCTGGAATAGAAATAGGAACACTGATCAAGCATATATTCAATGTCCATCAAGTGCTTCCACTATGTTACTGACTGAACAATTAGTTTAACCTACAAGAAAAAGAAAACCCATTTTTCTAATGGCAGCAAAAATTATTGTATTTGTGTGGCCTTTCTATTAGCTAAGAGTTAACAAAAACTAGCTAATGGGGATGGTTTGTTTATCATGAATAACAACTTCTTTGCCTCTCAGCCTCAAAATTCCAGAACATCTCAATGAAACCCAGATTCTGCCCGGACAGGCCAGAACACTGCACACTTTGGAGTAACAGCAAACGTGTAAGCTAAGTGCGTTCTGTATTTGTTTATTTCTCAACTGAGTGAGCGAATCCCCCTGCGCCTTGAGTTGACCCCATGGAAATTTTTTCTTGCAGGTTTGGGAAAAAATCCACATATTTCTCTTATCTGAAACTAAACTCTTCTCAGAATAATATGAATGTACAGTCCGTCCATATTGGATCACCACGTCGGGATCCAACATGTGATTCACTCAGGACGATTCACAGTAGTGCAATTAAAGGTCTAGGGCTGAGATGACTACCCATCCCTGGAAGAACTCTGGATAACCTGATAAATTCGGGCATTTGGAAATACTTGCTCAGCAGTCTGTGTGACAAATAGGAAAGGCAAAGGAAAACAGGACTCCAAGAGTCATTAATCTAAATTAATTAACCCAGTGACATTGTCATAGAATTTCAGTCCCACTGCAGAACCCACATGAATACAATTCTTCAGGTAGGTGAGCTTTTTTTTGTTGGGGGATGTTTATTTACAATGAACTGAAGAAGAGGGTTAATCTAATGGGATGCGGGACTGCGTTGGATGGCTGAAATGCTTTGTGACCAACATCCATTTGAGGTATCACTTAACTTTTAATTCTTGGAGGGAAACAAAAGCAGCCTTGCACAAAGACTAAATTGGGGGTGGCACCAGGGGCATAGAGCTCATGGAAACTTAGGCCTGCTACCTTTTTGTAGCAGGGAAAGGCCTCCTTATCTAACACAAAGGGGTTGAAGAGTAGGGAGGGAGAAGGGTGAATTGGTGTGTGGCCTGTTAACTCAATGATGTTTCTAAAGCCTGAATGGAAGAGTCAAAGCCACCCAAGTCAAAACAGCGCTAAGTCAACAGCTTGGCCGAGACAGCATGACCTGAATGGAAATGCAAATGGTTCAGTCCAATAACCGCTTTGGGGTGTCACTTGGTCCACCAGCTCTCGCCCTCCTGGAACCTTTTCGACCGCACACAGAACAGCAAATCACCTGACTGGAGCCTGTATCCAAATTCCAGGGAGAACCCAATATGTGCCAATTCAAAGTAACAAAACGCAAAAATTGTGAAGCAGTCATTCAGAATTAAAAAAAAAAAAAATATATGTACTGGGCTCAGCGTTTCCCTACAGGGTCCTTTTAAGCCACCAGCCATGTGATTTTGAAAAAGCACCAGCTGTGGTCCTCAGACAAGTCTCACGTGCGACAGGGAAGAAAATTCTTTCCGTGAAGTGCTGTTGTGGACGTGTCCAGCTTCCGACCACCAGACAACACGGGAGTGCATAATTAGTTTGTTTTCCAAAGAAGGAGCCACCTCATGCTTTTCTTCAGATTCAATCAAAACATACACGCTCTAAATAGAAACACGTTCATTCGAAACCCCTTTGCCTGAGCAGCTGTCTGGGCCAGGCCTGGCCGAAGGGCCTAATTCTATTCATCCCTGCACTCCAGCTAGTAAATGCTTGGCTTTGTTCACCTCCCACCAGCAGAGGCAGTCAGACTCAATTGGGCAAGGGGCCTTAATGATCTGAGGCAGGTGTCCTCAGAGGCTGCCCAGGTGAGGGGGTCAGCCTGTGTACCATGACTCACTCACTTGTCCTTAGTTTACAAAGCCCTGCCCCGCGCAATTAATTACTGCCATTAGTGTGCTCACCCGCACAAGTGAAAGCAGTCTGTTGAGGCCTGCTTGGGGCTTTTACTACTCTTTAAGAGCTCAGAGGACAACCGAGAGCCACTATTTTCAAAAGGGAGCGGGGAGCGGGGGGTTGAAGCACTCTCTAGGAACTCGACAAAATGAAATCATAATAATATGAAAGAAGTAAACAGCTGCTGGGGCCTAATAAAGTAGCTTTTGCCAGAAGCACAAAGATGGCCTCTGGGCACACGCTCATCGGGACGAGCACAGTCACGTTCTCAGGTTCCCAAAAGTCAGGAGAAATTTGGTCTCCTGTCCTTCATAATTGAAAAGCGTCAAGGCCGGAGACAAGCCAAATGGACAGAGAAGAATCATCACGCCTTGTGTTTATTTGACGGGTTTCATTCTCCATGCCTCATCCTAGCTGAGTACCAACAGCTGCCCAGGAGAGGTGAGGAAAGGAAGCTCAGAGGTTAAGGGGCGGGCTCGCAGTCACCCCACTCACCGGTGTGGGCGCCAGGGCCAGGATTCAGCCATAAAAGCAAGCGAGCTGAAGCCCCAGCCACCATCAAGGTTGCACACGCGGTGTCGAACCAGGTAGATGCAACCGAGTTTGAGCGGGACAAGCTTCGCCGGAGAGGAAAGTGGCTTTTGATGGCCTGGAAGGAAGATTGAGCTCTTGTGTACAGAGGGATCACCACTGGCATCGGAACCCAATTTGTGATGCTCCGTTTACTCCGGTTAGGCAGGACTTCGGCGTTTCTACCACGGACCTTGCGGGACCCCGGAATTTCTCATGAACGCAGAGATTCTGCCTAATAACGTTTTCCGAACTCTCTCAAGTCTTGCCCAGAAAGAGCCTTCTTCGGGAGTAATCAAATTTCACCCCTCTGTTGGCTTCAGGAGCCGTTCGGGGGTGTGCGATTTTATTATAACCTGCCTTATTCCAGAAAGAATTCCAAGAGGCTGAATTAGTGTCCAGGCAATCTTGGCCAATGTGGGATCATTTTTCACCACGGTGGCGTCTGCCCAACAGGCACGGAAGGGGAACAGCTGCCTTTCTGCAGCCTAGTGGTTCGAGAATCAGACAGTCTTAGGGTTCAAATCCCAACCCAGCCATTTGCCATCTATGTGGCCTGGGGGCCCACGACTGAAATCTCTCCGAAGCTCATTTGCCTCATCTATATACTGGGGATAAGATAAGATAAAATTAGATCGTGCATAAAAAGCATTCAGTCTAGTGCCTGCTGTGCAACATGTGCTCATAAAATTGTAGTTGTTAAAATTATTATCTTTCTTGCTCGGACATTTAAATTGGTTATCAATGGTTAACTAGTGAATAGCGACTGACGCACGGTAAGTGCAATGTGATTGTTACCTGCTATAATAACAATATATAACATAACATAAATTAATATTATGTATATAATTAATAATATATGGTATAATATATTGATGTTAATAATAATCTATCTATAATTATCTATAAATACATTATAGTATAATAATATAATTGCTATTATTATCATCATCATCATCATCTCACTCTCTTCCCCTCCTCACATTTTACTCATCTCTTCCTTTAATTCAGCTGAATTCCCAGTCTTGGTTTTGTCTAATAAGTTGGTTTCCCTTTCAAGATTCAGATTAGGAGGTACTTCCTCCAGGAAGTTTCCGGAAGGTCCCAAGGATGAGAAGGGTGCCCCTCCCCGGTGCCCCCATGACACCCTGTGTGCTTCCCCCACAACGACACTCACCACACCGTCTTGTAATCCCTGGTCTCCTGCACTAGACTGTCCGCTCTCCCAGGACAAGAGAGTATCTCTGTCATTCCTCTCCCCTTCACACCTAGCAGAGAGTAGGCACGGATACATTTACCGAAGAAATGATTCATGACAGCAACCGCCATTACGATCGTGATTGCCAATGACAGGGCAGCCTGCCATTTTGTCTGAGAAAAACCACCCAAGGACCCCAGGGGTAAAAGTTATCCCTCGTCAGGCCCTGGAAGGGAACAGGGAACACAGGTTTGCCTCCTGACTCCTTAGGATGAAATCCACCTGTCCCCACCTCAGGCAGCGGCGGGAATGCAACACTGGTGAACCCCAACCTGTCACCCTGCATTAAGGGACAGGTAAACCCAATCCAACAGGTCCACATTACGACAGGGCCATGTACTAATAAGGCAGCTGCACTTGGCTAGTCCGGCTGACCAGAGTCCGGAAGTCGCCACTCCGAGGCGCAAGAAGTGAGCACAGCTTTAGCGCTATGGGCAGTGAGCTGGAGGGGTGCCTCATGGGTTTGGGGCTTTTCTACCTGCCCCATGCAAAGAATCCCAGCAAGCATTTCTTGAGGCCTGCTAATCCACATCTCAGTGACAATCATTCGCCACGCACCAAGAACTCTGCCCAGCCCTCATCCTCAAAAGTCAGAGAGAGAAAAGGTCCAATTCTTCCCATCTTACCTACGAGGTCACGGGTTAAATAACTTGCCGGAAGTCACAGAGCCGGTCAAAGCCAGGTAGGGGTCTCCAATCTGGAGCTATTGAAGCCAAGAGTCAGCCTTGGAAAGGTGACTGAGTGAGACCGTAGCTTTATTATTTTTTTATTTTTATTTTTTCCCCAGGAGCTCCCGATCTAGAAGGACACACGGATATGTTCACCGATGATAACATGGTGACCGGCTCGAATAGGGTTTATAAAATGGGACAGGACCCCAGAGAAGGGGACCACTTCGGTGTAACCAGCAGGAATTGGGGAAAACGACACCTTTTGACACAACTAAATTGCACAAGCTGGCCTTCTTCCTTAGACTTTACAAACCCTGTTTATTTTGCTCTCGCTCAACCCCCTTCCCACTTCATTTCTCTCCCTTCTTTAGTGTCTGTTGTTTCTGAAGCAGGCATAACATCCTTAAGCCGCCCATCCCCTCATGCTTCTTACTGGCATTTTCCCTGCCACATTCCACTCATTGTTAGAGAAGAGATTTGAAAAAGGGGTGGGGGGTTGGATTAGGTGACTTTCAAGATTCCTACCAACTCTGAGAGCGGATTCTCTGAGCAAAGTGCTCAGAGGCAGAGAGATCGTCAACAGCAGAAATTAGCAAAGATCTACTCAGCACAACCATGAACTCGCTTTTTCAAAAATTTTAATTCCAGTACAGTTCACATACAGTGTTATGTGAGCTTCAGGTGTACAATATAGTGACTCAACCCTTCCATACATTGCTTGCCTACAGCTTTCTCTCGGTTTTTAGACTGTGTACAATTTTTAACCACTTTCATAATTTAAAATGTTCCTTACAGTCTTGTGGGTGGGGCCCGCTTTCTTTTTTTTAATTTAATTTTTTTAAAATTTACCTCCAAGTCAGTTAGCATCTAGTGCAACAATGATTTCAGGGCTAGATTCCTTAGTGCCCCTTCCCCATTTAGCCCATCCCCCCTCCCACACCCCCTCCAGTAACCCTCTGTTTGTTCTCCATATTTAAGAGTCTCTTGTTTGGTCCCCCTCCCTGTTTGTATATTATTTTTGCTTCCCTTCCCTTCTGTTCATCTGTTTTGTCTCTTAAAGTCCTCATATGAGTGAAGTCCTATGATACTTGTCTTTCTCTGACTAATCTTGCTTAGCATCATACCCTGCGGTTCAACCCACGTAGTTGCAAATGGCAAGATTTCATTCTTTTTGATTGCCGAGTAATACTCCATTTTATTTTATTTTCAAATGCAAATTTTATTTAAACCAAGGCCAAAGGTGGGGCACCTGGGTGGCTCAGTTGGTTAAGCTGAACGATACCATTCAGCTCAGGTCATGATCTCACAGTTCGTGGGATGGGGCCCCACATCGGGCTCTACGCCGACAGTGCAGAGCCTGCTTGGGATTCTCTCTCTCCCTCCCTCTCTGCCCCTCCCCTGGTCATGTGCTCTCTCTCTGAAAATAAATAAAGTTTTTTTTTAAAAAATGAAGTCCAAAGTTTTAAACAGTGAATTAGAAATTACCCCTTGTGATGAAAGGAGGTGGGTGGGGATGGGCTAGATGGGTGATGGGTATTAAGGAGGGCACTTGCTGTGATTTGAGCACTGGGTGTTGCATGTAAGTGATGAATCACTGGATTCTACTCCTAAAGCCAAGACGACGCTGTGTGTTAACTAACTGAAATTTAAATACAAATTTGAAAGGAAAAAAATCAAAAAAAGAAATCAACCCTTGAGTTCAAAGCTTCTGTTAAGTGCAACAAAATGCCCTTGCTCTTGCCCAACCCTCGGGTTTCCACTGTAGTCCTGCAACCGGAGGCCATTTAAAACGGAGACCTGGGGGTGAGAGTCTTTTCATTCCTGTCCAAGCCCCCTATATACAACAAGTTAATAACAGAAATGTTGGCAACTAAATAATTATCTAAATCCAGTAATAGGATTAAAGATATTCCAGCCAGGTCAACCCCTAGCAAACCTCTTTGGCCAGTGGCCATTTGCATGGGTTGTTCTTTCCTTTAAGACAGCTCCATCACCACAAGCAGCAAAGAAAAACAAAGAGAGAGAGAGAGAGAGAGAGAGAGAAATTGGACCTTGTCAAAATTAAAATCCTTTGTGCTCCAAAGGATACCATCAGGAAAGGGAAGACAGGCCACAGAATGAGAGACAATATTTACAAATTGTATATCTGATAAGGATCTAGTATCCAGGATATATAAACAATTCTTATAACTCAATGATTTAAAAAAAGACAAAAACAGTTGAAAGGTGAACCAAATATCTGACTGGACATTTTTCCAAAGAAGAAGATAAGTGGCCAATAAGCACGTGAATATGTCCGACATCACGAGGAAAATACCAATCAAGGGGCTCCTGGCTGGCTCAGTCAGAAGAGCATGCGACTCTTGATCTCAGGGTCATGAGTTTGAGCCCCACGTTGGGTGTAGAGATTGCTTAAATAAATAAACTTACAGAAAAGGAAAATACTAATCACAATCACCGTGACATACTATTTTTTTATATATAAAAAAGGTCGTAACACGTGTTGGGGAGGATGTGGAAAAAAGAAACGGGAACCATCATACATTTCTGGTGGGACCACGAAATGGGGCTGCCACTCTGGAAAACAGGT
Source organism: Panthera uncia (assembly GCF_023721935.1). NCBI lineage: Eukaryota > Metazoa > Chordata > Mammalia > Carnivora > Felidae > Panthera > Panthera uncia. The sequence continues at coordinate 110,725,492 of NC_064817.1, read as the reverse complement.
TGGCAGTCCCTCCAAAAGTTAAACATAGAGTTAATAGACTTACCATAGGACCCAGAAACGCCACTCCTAAGTAGTTACTCAAGATAGATGACAACAAACGTCCACACAAAACCTCACACATGCATGTTCATAGCAGCTTTAGTCACGATAGCCAAAAACGTGGAAACAACCCAGATGTCCATCAGCTGACAAATAGATAAAGAAAATGTAGTGTATCCGTGCAACGGGATAGCAGTCTGCCAGATAACAGAATGAAGCATGGATGAATGCTATCACATAGACGAACCTTGAAAAGATTCTTATAAGTGGAAGAAGTCCGGCAGAAAGGCTCCACATTGTACGATCCCATTTATATGATACTTAAAATATTTATTCAGGTAACTTTAAGGAAACAGAGTTGATCAGCGGTTGCCTAAGGCGGGGATTGGACAGTGACTGCTAAGGAGTACAGAGTTTATTTTGGGATTGATGAAAATGTTCTGGAAATAGATTGGGATGAAGGCTCCACTTTAAATGAGTATATTTTATGGTGCATGACTCACATCTCAGTTTTCTAAATGCGAAAAAGTAGCACCCAAGAGCCAGAGGTGTGGGAGGCAAATCTGGGCCGGTCATGCTGACAATCTCTCCATGTGACAGAAAGACTCACATTCAGATGTATTAGCAGGGATTTATCGAGGATAGACTGGGACAGATTAATACAGATGATAAACCGCAGCGACAGTCCCTTCCGAGTTCTAATTACCGGCAGCTGAATTAGGTCCCTCCGCCCTCCAGCTGGATCCTTCTGAACTATCCAGCTACGTATCCCAAGACCTCTCCAAATTCCCTGGCCTTCAAACACCCTGGACTGTTTTCCTTCTATGAAAACTCCATTTCCCCCTCCTCGCCTTTGCTCATGCTTTGCCCTCCTTGCAAACTTAGAAGATCCAATTTCTTTAAATTTTTTTTTTTTAACGTGTATTTATTTTTGAGACAGAGAGAGACAGAGCATGAACGGGGGAGGGTCAGAGAGAGGGAGACACAGAATCCGAAACAGGCTCCAGGCTCTGAGCTGTCAGCACAGAGCCCGACGCGGGGCTCGAACTCACGGACCGCGAGATCATGACCTGAGCCGAAGTCGGCCGCTTAACCGACTGAGCCACCCAGGCGCCCCAATCCAATTTCTCTTTTATGTGTCGCCAGTTGCAAATTCTCTCCTGTGAAGCGGGGCTTTGCTACATAAAGAAAAGACTCAGTAAGTGTTTGTTGAGTGACTGAACAAATGAACGGCCTCAGTTATTCACCCCTCGAGGTCAAGCTGAAGGAATAACATCGCCCGTGGTTAGTGTGATCCCTCGCTTAATTTCTCTGGGAGTTGTTGAAGCCGCCCAATGGATCAGGGAGCAGGCCTGGGGGGAGGTTACGTTCCTGGAAGGGAGCTCCAATTCATATCTGAGTTTCTCATAGAAACAATGAAATAGGTGGCCATTCTCAGCCTTATATCCACAGGGCCACAGGACAGAAGATGCTCGAATACACAGCTGGCTCCCAGAAGCTTAATCGAGACGATGCGAGTTCCCACCTCATTCTGTCCCAGCCAGGCAAGCATTTCAGAATGCGAGGGAATGAGAGTAGTGTTTTCAGAAGGATAACGTTAAACTAGGTCCAATTCACTAAAACAGGCAATCATTCACAAACTCCAGACCCTTACATATTGGTAAGAAGACATTGCTTGCGATCCCACTCCCACGCCAGGGTATGGCCACACTGCAGGTGAGAACACTGGTGTAGCAAGGGGTCACATTTCTGGAGAGGAACCACAAACCACAAGTGGTATATTGATACAAGGGGACAGTTTCTAAAGTGCATGTAAAACATGGGGCGCCTGGGTGGCTCGGGCGGTTGAGCGTCCGTCCAACTCTTGATTTGGGCTCAGGTCATGACCCCAGGGTCGTGGGTTGGAGCCCGCATTTGGGCTAACCTGTATTTAGTGTAGAGTCTACCACAGAGCTTTCTCTCATCCTGCCTTACCATGTCCCCTCGCGTTTGCCGCGACAAATCAAGAGGGGCAGGAATACTATTGAGGTCAGAGAATTCAAAAAGGGCTTCTCTGGGGAATTTCGCCCAGGAACACTTGAGAAGACTTTGTAGAAGGATGACCAATTGGCAGTATTTTTAAAAATCTGATCCAGGGTCGCCTGGGTGGCTCAGTCGGTTAAGCGTCCGACTTCGGCTCAGGTCACGATCTCGCGGCTCATGGGTTCGAGCCCCGCGTCAGGCTCTGTGCTGACGGCTCGAAGCCCGGAGCCTGCTTCGGATTCTGTGTCTCCCTTTCTCTCTGCCCCTCCCCCACTCATGCTCTGTCTCTTCTCTGTCTCTCAAAAATGAATAAATGTTAAAAAATCTTAAAAAGAATAAATGAATGTAAACATAAAACTATAACCATTTTTACAGAAAACATAGAAGAGTGCCTTTGGAAAATGGGGCTATATGAAGAGTCTTAGACATAACACCAAAAGAACATTCTGTAAAATAAAAAATTAATAACTTGGACTGCATAAAAATTAAAAAACATTGGCACTGCATAAAATCCTGTTATGAGGATAAAAGGAAAAAAAAAACCCACGAACTTAGAATTCTGCATCGTGTGAAATGATCCTTCAAAAGTGACAGAGAATATAGACTTTCTCAGAAAAGCAAAACATGAGGGACTTTGTTGCCAGTACGCCTGCCTTGCAAGAAATGTTAAAGGTTCTTTTTAGAGAAGGAAAACAGTACAGGTCAGACACACAGGTGTCCATTCAGAAGGGAAGAGCAGGGGCACCCGGGGGGCTCAGTCGGTTGAGCGCCCGACTTCCACTCAGGTCACAATCTCGCGGTCTGTGAGTTCGAGCCCCGCGTCGGGCTCTGGGCTGACAGCTCGGAGCCTGGAGCCTGCTTCCGATTCTGTGTCTCCCTCTCTCTCTGCCCCTCCCCCACTCGCGCTCTGTCTCTCGCTCTCAAAAATAAACGTTAAAAAAATCCTGCTTCAGATTCTGTGTCTCCCTCTCTCCCTGCCCCTCCCCTGCACGCTCTCTCTCTCTCAAAAATAAACATTAAAAAATTTATTTTTATTTTTTTTTAACATTTATTTATTATTGAGAGACAGAGAGAGAGCATGAGCATGGGAGGGGCAGAGAGAGGAGGAGACACAGAATTGAAGGAGGTTCCGGGCTCCGAGCTGTCAGCGCAGAGCCCAACGCGGGGCTCGAACTCACAGACAGCGAGATCATGACCTGAGCTGAAGTCGGACGCTTAACCGACTGAGCCATCCAGGCGCCCCAAAAAATTAAAAAAAAAAAGCGGAGTGAGGCAGATCTTCCATGCAATACATGATTCAGCTCACCAGGAGCATCCTAAAGACAACTATAGTCACTATATATAGTGACCCAGGGTGACTACATTCGAAGACAAAAGTCTGGACTGTGTAAAATCTAGCATAGTTTTTGGTTTTTTAAAATGTCTCAGCACCCTGCCACGGAGGAACGAGAGAACCCACATCTCGGCTCTGCCTCTCAGCAACTGAACACACGCGGTCAAGTACCTTCATCTGTCTGAATGGAGACAATAAACCCCAATGTAGAGAGCCGTTTTAGGAAGACGCAAAGGAAAAAAAAAAAAACTTAGAAAGCAGCCAGTACCATGCCCGAACCTAGATGGCCACTCCAAACAAGACAGCTAAGATTGCTCTGAACCATTTATCAGACATTCTCTGCAGATTTGGGGGTTTGAGATGGTTTGTAGTTCAAACCCGATGCATTTTGGAGATTTCCCCCCGAGTGCCATAGCTGCGTAGTTTATTCCCACACGGCATAGCGCATCGAAGCATGGATAGTAAGAAACGAGAGCATTTCGAGAACAAACAGGGCTCCCCGAAAACACTTCTTGAAAATGCAATGCATCCCCACGGTATTTAACTCATTCAGGCTGCTAATAAACACTCCTCTAGTATCTTGGAAAGCACGGTTTAGAGAGAAAGTTTCCGACCGCAATAATTGCATGTCTTTCATGGCGATTGTCTTTCAAAACAACTACAAAGTTTCTGTGTGGGTAAGAAAGCAGGTGAACCGGGAAAGAAATGTAAAGCTTTGTGCATACGGCTTGTTTTCCGTGACATGGGAGGTCTGCTTTTGAAAGCAAGCAAAGTGTTCATTTATTAAGAAAAACCAGTTCTTTGGGCTCCTGCTAAGTGTTTGGGGGCTCAGCAATTATCCAAAACTCAGATTACCGATTCAAACCTCCCTCCCACCTACTCCCCCGCCTCCCTGAAAAACAGGAAATCTTACTGTGCCTGCATGATGCCTTCATCCCTGCAACCTTGCTGCACGTTGGGCCGAATATTATGTGAAACGAGTCACAAAAGAGAAAAACTGAAGGCAGGTGCAGGAACAAGACGCTGTGCCCCTTGGAGAGGGCCTTAGGTAAGTAGCTACAAGGGTTGTACATGCCAATCAAAGACGGCCAAGGGTCAAGCTCCCTTTTGTGCACAAACAAAGACTAATTGCATGTTCATAGCTGTAGAGTCTGCGGGCACTGATTCGAGAGAGGAACTATAAAAACCTTGGACTCCCGCCTCCCCACGGCGGCCAAGGCGAAACGGAGGGCTGGAGGAGCCCAGCGGCTGTCAACCAGCTGGGCCCGTCCCTGCCTTCTCCACAGCAACCGGAGGCTCCCACGTGGCTGCCGTTCCAGAAATGAAAATAAGCCATTTTGTGGAAACTGAAAGGATAGCTGTGTGTACATAACGCCAAGCCAAAGTGCAGCAATGGAAAGGGCTCCGAGCCACTTAGCCTCCTTTGAAGCAGAATGCCCAAAACTGCTGGCCTTGCTTTTTCATTGCATCGACCAAATTAGCTGGCTCTTTTGACATCCCGTAGACACGACTGGTCAGTGCGAGTTGTCCTTTCCTTACCTTCGGAAACAGAGGTCTGTTAAGGTGGTCTGGTCCCGTAAGGAACCGTTCTGACTCATGTGACTGTTCAGGCCGAGCGACCAGAGCAGTCGCTTCCCAGCCGCTTTCATTCATTCGTTCTCTGAACGTGCACGGCTACTCCTGCTACGTGCCAACGCCCGGTGCTTGGCTCTGGCCGAAAAGGCGCCCTGCTCATTACGCAGGGTGGGCCGGATGGCGCCCCTGCCACGACTGAAGAAACTCAGAACCCAAGCAGGGAAGCGACTGCTCCCATCGCACAGCCTTTTAGTGACAAAGCCAGGAGAGCATGCAGACCCCGCTCGGCCCGCTGCACCCCACTGTCTTTCCGAAGCTGTGTGCGAGGAGCCCTCCGGCAAGGGCAGCGAGCGTGCTAGAATATAGGGGGCCTTCGAGCCTGCACCCTTTTTCAATTCAAAACGGAAGACATCCCTCTTTTGCTGAACTCCCACAAGTAAAGCACACAAAAACGGAGTCGCTCCGGGTGGATGAGAGGTGGGGACCCCGTATCGCGGCTCCCAGCTCTTCCGCTGACCGGTTATGTGACAAACATCGAACAAATCACTTAACCTCCAGGCCTTAGTTTCCCCACCGGCAAAACTCCAAACGGGAGTTGGATTCACTAAAGTCCGTGAGTCCTAATCTTAGCTGATCATCACAGACCCAGGGAGAAGTTGTTAAAATCTGGATTTCAGGCCCTTCCTCATACTTTACAAAGTATAATTCCCAGGGAAGAGGACGCAGGGGCCTGCACTGTAACAGGCTCCTTAGAAGATTCTCTTTCAGAGCCAAGGTCAGAAGTCGTGCATAAGGAAACTTCCAGTGTCTGGGCTGGCCCGTGAAAATCCATACGCAAGAACATCCCACGTAAGTTCTGAGAAAGACTTCCAAGGAGAAGGAGCCTCAAGAGCTTACTCATTTGTTTATCCATTCATGTGTTCCAACAGTCTGAGCCATTCTCTCCTCACTGGTTTCTGAACTGGGCACCAGAAACACAAATGTGACCAGGATATAGTCCTTGCCCTTAAGAATCTCAAAGCCCATTTGCAGAGACAGGTGGGTAAAGAGATTAGCACAACGAAAGCGGAAGGTACTTTGACAGGGAGGGGAGCACACGCACCGGTACGGCTAGGTCATCCAGGCCAAATCATGAAGTACTCAGGAAGAAGAAGCTGTTCACCATGGCAAAGAGGTTGAACTTTATCCTGCAGGCAATGGAGGGCCCTTGAAGGGTTTTAGGCAAGAGGAAATGATCCAATTGGTATTTAGAAAAGATTCTTCCGTCTGCTGGGTGCTGAATGGGCTGAAAGGAGTCAGAGCAAAGGAGACCAGTAAACACACAGATGCCATTAGACCAGGGGCGCCTGGGTGGCTCAGTCGGCTAAGCACCTGACTCTGGCTCAAGTCATGATCTCACCGTTCGTGGGTTCAAGCCCTGCGTCGGGCTCTGTGCTGACAGCTCAGAGCCTGAAGCCTGCTTCAGATCCTTTCTCTCTTTGCCCCTCCCCCACTCACAATCCCTCTCTTTCTCTCTCTCTCCCTCTCAAAAATAAAGATTTATTTTTTTCTTTTACAGCGTTTTTTGTTTATAATTTGTAATGTTTATATATATATATACAACATAAAAATTATATATATAATATTATGTTTATAATTTTTATATTAAATATAATTTATTGTCAAATTGGTTTCCATACAACACCCAGTGCTCATCCCAACAGGTGCCCTCCTCAATGCCCATCACCCACTTTCCCCTCTCCCCCACCCCCCATCAACCCTCAGTTTTTTTCTCAGTATTGAAGAGTCTCTTATGGTTTGCCTCCCTCCCTCTCTATAACTTTTTTTTCCCCAAAAATAAAGATCTAAAAAATTTAAAAATAAAATTGAAAAAAAAGAAGATGCCTTTAGACCACAGGAGAGACAACTGGGATCTGATCTAGAGGGTCGTTAATTTCCCTAGACACGTATACCTAGAGCCGTGCAGGCCATACGGAAGTGCTTGTTAAATGAAGCAGATAGGCCAGGCACTGTTCTAAGCATCTTACAATGGTCTTGCTTAATTCTTGTAACAATTCTACAAGGTACGTATCATTATTATCATAACCTTATTTTATAGTTGAAGAAACTGAGGTACAGAGAAGCTAAGAAATTTGTCCAAATGACACAGTAAGAAATTAGTACAGGTAGGATTTGAACTCGGGCAATCTGACTCCAAAAGCCACGTTCTTAACCACCTTAGTTGGCTGACTCCCTAATAAATTCTGGGCAATTCACGTAGGAAGGAGGGAGGGAGGAAAGAAAACTGGATGAAGGGGTAGATGGGTGGGAGGGAAAGAGAATAGGCCGGGTTTGTCAGCAGCTGGATGTGCAGGGTGATGGAGAGTAAAGAGTTAAGGATGACCCCGTTTTCTTGCTTAGATAGCTGGGTATAAAACGAGAAAGTATGTGCACCCATTTTCTCGATGAGGTAAAAGCCAAGACTCAATGCTATAATTCAGAGGCCTAGGAATTTGAAGGCAGGGCAGTGAGGGAGTAGAAAAAGGCACTGCAGAGAGTGTGAAAGGTGCCGCCAAAGGCCAGGTGAGAGAATGCTGGGCAGCTCTCTGGCCTCAGGAGTTTGCTCCAGCCATGTCCAGTTGTCAGGAATGGAGACAGAGCAAGGCAAGAGATGACGTCAACAATATTATAATACTTATTCTGGTGTCAGGCTTCTGAAAATGAGCTCAGGTAAGAACTGTGGTAGAAACACATATGGGGCAGGGGCCACAGAGGAAGCATAATGTTATATGCTACTTCCTTGAAGCTCTACTAACAGTTTCCTCTCCCTTGCCAAGTCACGACACAGGTGTTCTGGCAAGTTCCCTGGTGGTGCTCACCTAAGTAACTACGGTGAAAGTAATGGGGAACTAGGGTAAAAGCAGTTTATGAGTTCGAAGCAAATACCAGTTTATACCACCTGCTTAGGAAGACAGTTTCCCTACGGTCCCCAGTCATCAGGTCTTAAGGTAACTGTGGACACTGATCTATAGGCGGGGCCAGGGTTTGGCACGGACCAAGTCCAAGTTTTAAGGCCGGTTCTTAAAGTGTAGTCAGCATCAGAACCCTCTGGACGGCTGGCTAAGATAGAGCGCGCAGCCTCACCCAGGGGTTCTGATTCAATAGATTTGGAGTGGGCAGTGTTTCTACCAAGTTCCTACATGATGCTGGTGGTCCCAGACCACCCTTTGAGAACCACTGACTGGAGCAGTTATTAAACTTTTTGGTCTCAAGGCTCCTTCACATTCTTAACAATTACTGACAATTTCAAAGAGGCTTTGTTTGTGTGGGTTATATGTCTATAGGTACTATAGTAGAAGTTAAAATGGAAATTTTAAATATATTTATTAATTTACTTAAAATAACAATAAACGTATTACATGCTAACACATTTTATGAAAATTGACTATTTTAAAAAGCAAAAAGTAAGAAAAGTGGCTTTCTTTAAGGGTTTTTTTCAGTTTGTTTGTTTATTTATTTCTTTCTTTATTTACTGAGAAAGAGAGAGAGAGAGAGAGAACAAGCAGGACAGGGGCAGAGAGAGAGGGAGAGAGAGAATCTCAAGCAGGCTCCACACTGTCAGTGCAGAGCCTGATGCAGGGCCTAGAACCCACAAACTGGAGAACATGACCTGAGCCAAGGTCAGATACTTAACTGACTGAGTCACCCAGGCCCCCCCTTTGTAAATTTCTGTAATACCTGGCTTAACAGAGAACAGTTGGATTCTCTTATCTGCTTCTCTTTGCTCTGAAACTTATTTACCTTTCCAGCTTTATTGAGATATAATTGACATATAACATTATGTAAACTGAAGGTATACAATGGGGTGCTTTGGTGCACATACATATTGTGAAAGGATTACCACAATAAGGTTAATTAACACCTCCATCACCTCACATAAGTACCTGTGTGTGCGCACGTGTGTGTGTGTGTGTGTGTGTGTGTGTGTGTGGTGATAACGTGTAAGATGTATTCCGATAGCAACTTGCCAAGTATATAATACCGTATTGTGAACTATAGTCCCCATGATATACACCGAATACCTAGAACTTACTCATCTTAGAGCTGGGAGCATGACCAATCTCTCCCCATTTCCCTCACCTCACAGCCCCTAGCAACCACCATTTTACTCTCTGTTTCTATGTGTTCACCTTTTTTAGGTTCTACATGTAACTGAAATCATACAGCATTTATCTTTCTCTGTCTGGCTTATTTCACTTAGCATAATGCCCTCCAGCTTCCTCCAAGCCATCAAAAATGGCAAGATTTCCTTCTCTTTCATGATTAAATAATATTATATGTGATATATATATATATATATATATATATATCATATATATTCTTTACCCATTCATCCATCGATGGACATTTAGCTTGTTCTCATGTCTTGGCTATTAGGAATAACGCTGCAGTGAACATGGGGGTGCAGATATCTCTTCAAGATACTGATTTCACTTCCTTCGGGTCTATACCCAGAAGTGGGATTGCTGGATCATATGGTAGTTCTATTTTTAATTTTTTTCAAGAACCTCCATAGCATACCATGAAGCACCTCCATGCCATACCATGCCATACCATACCATACCATACCAGGTTTTTGGGAGAACCTCCATATTGTTTGCCACGGCGGCTGTATCGATTTACATTCCCACCAACAGTGCGGGAGGGCTCCCTTCGCTGCGCAGCCTTCCCAGCGCTCGTTATCTCTTGTCCTTTTGATACAGCTGTTCTGACAGGTGTGAGGTGATATCTCATTGTGGTTCTGATTTGCATTTCCCTGATGTTTAGTGATATTGATCGTGTTTTCCTGTACCTGTTGGCCATTTGTATATCTTCTTTGGAAAAATGTCTATTCAAGTCCTCTGTGCATTTTTAAAATCAGGTTATTTGGGGGGAGGGATTGTTATTGAGTTGTGTGAGTTACTTATATATTTTGGATATTACCCCCTTACCAGGGAAATGATTTGCAAATACTTTCTGCCATTTTGTAGGTTGCTTTTTCACTTTCTTATGGTTTCTGTTGCTGTACAGAGCTTTTTATTTTGGCTTGATGTTGTTGCACTTGTTTATTTTTGCTTTTGTTGCTTGCAGTTTTGGTCTTATAGCCAAAGGATTATTGCCAAGACCAATGTCAAGGAGCTTTTTCCCTATATTTCCTTCCAGGAGTTTTACGTTCGGGCCTCACATTTAAGTCTTTAATCCATTTTGAGTTAATTTTTGTGAGTGCTGTAAGACAGGGGTCCAGCTGTCTTTGCATGTGAATATCCAGTTTTCCCAGTATCATTTATTGAAGAGATTATCCTTTCCCCCTTGAGGATTCTTGGCTTCCTTGGCAAACATTAGTTGACCATAATGGTTTATTTCTAGGCTCTCTATTCTCTTCCATTCATCTGTACGTCTGTTTTTATGCCAACACCGTACTGTTTTTTACTACTATCGCTGTGTCATATAGTTTGAAATCAGGAAATGTCATTCCTCCAGCTTTGTTCTTCTTTCTCAGGATTGCTTTCGCTGTTCAGGGTCTTTTGTGGTTCTGTACAAATTTTATGATTGTTTATTTTTCACGGCTGTGAAAACTGCCATTGGAATTTTGATAGGGATGGCATTATATCTATAGATAGCTTTGGGTAGTAGGGGCATTTTAACAATATTACTTCTTCCAATCTGTGAACACGGAATATATTTCCATTTTATTTGAGTCTCCTTCAACTTCTTTCATCAATATCGAATCACTTTTAGTGTACAGATCTTTCACCTCCTTGGTTAAATTGATTCGTGATTAAAAAATAAAACAAACGGGGGTACCTGGGTGGCTCAGTCACTTAAGCATCTGACTTCGGTTCAGGTCGTGATCTCACAGTCCGTGAGTTCGAGCCCCGCGCCGGGCTCTGTGCTGACAGCTCAGAGCCTGGAGCCTGCATCAGATTCTGTGTCTCCCTCTCTCTCTGCCCCTCCCACGCTCATGCTCTGTCTCTGTCTCTCAAAAATAAATAAACGTTAAAAATTAAAAAAAAAAAAAAGAAAAGAAAAGAAAAATAAAAGACAAACCAAAAAAAAAAAAAGACCCTTAACTATAGAGAACAAATTGATGGTTACCAGAGGGAAAGTTGGGGGTGGGGCGGAATAGGTGAAGGGGATTAAGAGTACATTTACCATAATGAACACTGAGGAATTGTTGAATCACTATATTGTACACCTGAAACTAATTTAACACTGTTAACTATACTGGAATTAAGAATTAATTAATTAATTAATTAAAAATAAAAGTCAAGTAAAATTTTTGAAAATTTATTCCTAAGTGTTTTAGGGGCCTCTGGGTGGCTCAGTGGGTTAAGCGTCTGACTCTTGGTTTCGGTTCAGGTCATGATCTCACGGTTCATGAGTTCGAGCCCCACATCAGGCTCCGCACTGGCAGTGTGGAGCCTGGTTGATGGTGCAGAACCTGCTTGGGGTTCTCTTTCTCTCCCTCTCTCTCTCCCTGCCCCTCCCCCGCTCTCTCAAAATAAATAAACCATAAATAAATAAATAAATAAATTTATTTTTAAGTATTTTATTATATTTGATGCTATTATCAATGGATTGTTTTCTTTACTTCTCAGATAATTCATTGTTATCATATCTGCTTCTGATTTCAATCTGTGACAATATGTTGTTATCACTGATGTACATGAAAGAAATCCGGTCTCACACAAATATATGCTTTGGGAAAAGAGAGCAGCATTTTACTCACCTTTTGAGACAACTGTGGATATTCTTCTTTGATATTAAACCAAACTCAGCAAGTGATAGTTTCTTAAAGGTCATCTGCACTGTAGAGTTTGAATCATATCCGTGAACTTTACATACCCTGTTATCCCAAAGTCCATTGATCTATCTTGTATTTTGCATTGATCTTTGACCCGTGCATGATGTCATAATATCATACATGATCATTTCAAAAATACGGATTTCCGAGTTGTGAAGATCTTCCAAATATTTACACTTTTAATTATACAATATTCAAAAGAAAAATCACATTTGTTAATATTGCCAGTAGCATCAGAAAACTCTTTCACTACTGGGAACCTGTCAAGCTCACAGCGGTGCACACAAGTTTTCCAAAACTTCTAATTTGGCTTGAAAGCTCAAATTTCATCACTGGCATCAAATAGTGACAGCTGGTTTTCCTGGTACTGACAGACTTACTTTGTCCATTTTTGAGAAAATATCTGCCAAATACCCAAGTCGGAATAACCGTAGTTTTTTTGCCAGTTGTGCTTTTAAGTAAAAAAAACCATGGTCTTCCATGGGAGAGAAAGCAGCTAATTCAGCGTGTAATTCAAACAACTGCGCGAGTGTTTTCTGCATACAAGTACTCAAGAGTCGAAATTTAATAAAATAAATATATTTTTTTACTGTTTCATCAAGGACATTCTTATGACTGGATTCCCGCCCCTGCCCCCCGTGAGTGGTGGCAAAGTGTACAAGGACTGCTAGCACAGCTTTGTGCCTCCGTCTTGATCCGTGCAAATGTCAACACAGTGAAAAATGCAGCTGATGTCTTAGTATTATCGTAAAAATAGTTTGGGCCTCACAAAGCCCCTTGAAGGGTCTTGGGACCCCGAGTCCATCGTCCATGTTGGCAGAAACGCTCGGCGAGTGCGTCCTGCATCCAAAGTTTTCGTTCATTCGCTCACTCACTGCCACACATTTATTAAATATCTGCTGTGTTCCAGGCCCCCCAGACCGTAGTTATGTTTTCTACCATTACAATCTGCTATCCAGAGCAAACTGAGAGGCTAGAACTAGAGCAGAACTCTTCCTCCATACTTTTATGAGGGGGTCCTCTTGGGTGGTTGCAAGGCTGGTATTTCCCGATGCAGCCTTCTCTGTCCAGACCCAAATAGTCTCACGCTGTTTTCTACTGGCTCAAAGATCCCATGCCACTCACCCGTCCCCAATATTACAGACTTCATGACTTCTAGGAAGGGGAGTACAGTTAGCCATAACCCTATTTCTCTATGCCTTACTGTAGTCTACAACCTCTGTATATATGTTATGTAGTTTATAAATGCGTATATACATACTTTACATATGATCCAAATACTTGCATAGTCTTCATATGTTAAACAGACTATACGTGGATAGTCTACATACTTTGAATCATCAAAAAATGGGAATATTTTTATAGCAATTACAGATGTCAGTAACCATACAGTATCTCTTAAGTCTATTTATTTATCTTGAGACAGAGAGCAAGCAGGGGAGGGGCAGAGAGAGAGGAAGAGAGAGGATCCCAAGCAGGCTCTGCACTGTCAGCATGGAGCCCGACGTGGGGCTCGAGCCCATGAACCGTGAGATCATGACCTAAGCTGAAACCAAGAGTCGGACACTTAATGCTTAATGCCACCCAGGCGCCCCAGTTACCATACAGTATTAACATGTTTCTTTCAAAATCATGCATAGTAAAATAAATAAATAAATAAGCAAGCAGATAAATACATAAATTTTAAAAATAGTGCATAGGAAGTACTCTATAAGTGCAAAATAAAATACGCATGTCTCAGGCACTAATCTAAGGTCAAAGATTAAACTAATCAGTTTAATCTCATTTTTCTGAGGCATATTTGGCATAAAAGCCTCATGTCCGTTGGGGCGCCTGGCTGGCCCAGTTGGAGAGCATAGGACTCTTGATGTCAGGGTTGTGAGTTCAAGCCCCATGTTGGGCAGAGAGATTACATATACATACATACATACATATACATATATATATATATATATATATATATATATACATACACACACACACACACACACACATATATATATAACTCATGTCTATTAACGATGGCTCACTGCAGTTGCGAGTACATCAGAAAATAAAAAGCTAGACATGGATTTTTCAATTAGTGTGGACAAGGCTTAAAACCTATCCTAGAAGAAGCCGCAGCCAGTCTTTATTACAAGAGACACAACTCCAAATTCCAGAGTCTTCTAACGTCTTGATGACAGGCTTTCTACGTTTGCTTCCATTCTAAAATTTTTTCTCGTTAGATTTTCCCCTTCCATCCTCCCTGCCTCCCCTCTCCATCTGACGCAGCTGCCCAAAGTCCATCCAACTGGTTATTTTTACACGTATCGTGAATTATACCAGCAAAGGGTTGGATTTTGTTTCTATTAGTGCAAGTGTGAAGTGCATCTCGCACATTGTAAATACTCTTACCATTGATACCCAGCGTTTCATTAAAATAAGAAGGAAACATTTAAGTACAAATCCAGGAAATTCTATTCTCTGGGGCAATGCTCCACAGTCCATTTGCTCCCGAGCCGGATAAACGCTGAAAGTTGCAAGGTATCATGCAAAGTTTATTTACATTCATTGTCTGCTTGTTTCCCACACAAATATATTCTGTGTTTCAAATGTATAAAGCTGAGCCAGGCCTTCTCACGCTGTTTGCAGTAAAATATGGCTTACCACGTCTCTCGGAGGACCACTGACAAATAGGCTCTTGTTGTCCAACTTTCACTCTGCTGAGGGTAATGATTCAGTGGTTCAGAAGGTTAATTCCTAGAGATAGTGTTGTCTTTGGCTTGAACAGATGTTGGTAGTGCTTTAATGTGGTTATCAAACTAGGCTGCCCTTCATTCTTCGCTCTCGGGAGCCCAGGGCATTGTTCCGCAAGGCATTCCAGCCCCCTTCTATGGAGATCCGGCAGAGCCGAACATACCACAGCATTACTCCTGCCAGCACAGGCTCCTCTGGGGTCACCGTGGATATTGACAATATACAGCACAGAGACTGATAATGACAGACTTGATCTTTAAAAGATCTGTAAATATTTGTAAGTGCATAAAGATTTAGAATGTCTTTTGATGCTCAGATTCGATAATCTGTAAAACTACTCATTCATTAAACGCTCAAATCCCTCAATAGCTCTACGGACTGGCCTCTTAATGGTTTACTGTATACTCGATATCTTTTTGTCCGTATCAGTCTCCAAAATGGAATGACTGCCTACGTAACCACGATGTTTAGGCTCACCGAATGGAATCAACATTGGGCAAGAGTCCAGATACCAAGCAAGTTCAGTTTTGCCGGTGCTCGTATGTTAATGATACAATCTACTGTCACTAGCTGAGTGGAGGAGAGAATCCCCTAGACCAGGAGATCAATTTCCACCAAAGCACAGATTCCTATTTTTCTGGCATATTGCTGTCAATGCACAGCCACTGAAATGGTGGCATCCCGATAGCACGGTGCTGTTTCAAAATCAAACTTGTGGCGGTTGGCAACTTATTACGTGTCTAAGCACTGCACAAAAAGAAATACAGGAATTCCCTCCTCTTGTGGAATTTAGTCATGTTGGGGAGCCCAGAGTGACGTCTATGAAACCATTCAAGAGCAGTCAGTAGCAGGAGGAAAATGACTTAGTGTGATAACAATTGGCATGGTTCTGGACAACAGATGCCAGGAAGGAAAGTGATGGCCGTAGGAACTGATACTGATGTTCAAATACAGCTTCACTGAGGTCTTACCCTGAGCCAACACTGAGTTATGCACCAAGGATCCAAAGATGAGTAAGACAGATTTCTGTTCTCAAGGAGCTCAGAGTCCGGTGGGAGAGACAGACCTGTAAACAGACCATTTCAGCATGACAGATAAGGGTAAAAATTCTGAGGGATCCCAAAGTGAGTAGGAGTAACTGAGGGGAGGAGTTAAGAGAACAGTCACAGAGACGCATGAGTCACGCAGGGCTTTGAAAGACAATAAGGAGTTCTTGGGGATCATGGGGGGAGGGGATGCCAAGCAGAGGGGCTCAGCAGTATGAAGCATCCTGGCCTACTTAGGAAAGGGAGAGACTCTGAGTAAACGGAAGTCGTTATCCTGTTCTTAATTTTAACGGATAAGGTAAATGAGGTTCAGAGAGGTTCACTCATTTGTCCTAAGGTCCCACAGCTGGGAAATGATAAAGCGAGGACTCAAGCCCACACCCATCTGACTCCTCTATGGTGCTGTGAATCAGCAAACTTCCTTCATAAAGACTCGGAAACAAGTGCAAGTCGGTTCGAGGGATCCGTAAAACTCTGGGACGATATAAATTGGTAATAAATTCACTTCTACATAAGATATGAACAATCTGCAAAACCCCACAGCAAGGGGATCTACTTAAGATTTGGCATATCCACGGGGCACCTGGGTGGCTCAGTCAGTTAAGCGCCGGCTTCAGCTCAGGTCGTGATCTCGTGGTTCGTGAGTTCGAGCCCTGTTTCGGGCTCTGTGCTGGCAGCTCAGAGCCTGGAGGCTGCTTCGGATCCTGTGTCTGCCCCTCCCCTGCTCACACTCACTCTATCTCTCAAAAATAAAATAAACACTAAAAAAGTTTTTTTAACGTTTATTTTATTTTTGAGACAGAAAGAGACGTTTATTTTAATTTTGAGCACAAGCACGGGAGGGGCAGAGAGAGAGGGAAACACAGAATCCGAGGCAGGCTCCAGGCTCTGAGCTGTCAGCACAGAGCCTGACGCGGGGCTTGAACGCACAGACAGTGAGACCATGACCTGAGCCCAAGTCGGACGCTCAACCGACTGAGCCACCCGGGTGCCCCAAACAGGCTCCAGGCTCTGAGCCGTCAGCACAGAGCCCGACGCGGGGCTCCAGCTCACAGACCACGAGATCCTGACCTGAGCCGAAGTCAGACGCTTCACCGACTGAGCCACCCAGGTGCCCCAAACACTAAAAAAATTTTTTTTTAAGATTTGGCATATTTAATTGCAGAAATGTTCGTTTTCAACATTTGCACCATTGTTTTGGGTACCTTTGGATATGGTCAAAGGAAAAGACAATACATACCTGGAAAAGAGAAGGAAATGAGAAGAAATGAACCATTAACAACTTTATTTAAACTATAAGGACCTACAGAGTACCCTATCAGAGCAGGGACCTCAGCAAATTAATCTGTCAAGCAAGTCTCATCCATTCTCTGAACCTCGGTTTCCTCATTTGTAAATCAAGTAAGCGAAACTTACTTGAAACACACAAAATATCTATCTTTATTCAACATATGACACAAAGCTGAGAAGAAACATTAAATAAGAGAATAACCTTCTCCAGGGAAAGGGATAAGGGCAGAAAGGGGCTTAGTTTTCCCATCTCGCAAGTCAAGGGACTGGTCAGGAGTCTCCCTGGGACACCATTCCATTCTGACACGCTAGGCTTCTACAGTTTTAGATGTGCTTGGTTCTCATAAGGGCACTGCCAGCCCCTAGGGGACATTTACCAGAAAAACAGGAGGGCACTTTTGATTGTTACAGTGACTGAGTGAGTCACTACTGGCATTTAGTAGTGGGACACCAGGAGGCGAGACACAACCTCAAATGACAGAGAAGTGCCCCACATCACACATGACCTTTTTCACCCCTGGATTTATTAAGGAATCATTCACAAATAAAACTATATATATCTAAAGTGTACAAACGTGGTGATTCGATATATGTACACATTGTGAAATGGTCACCACAACTGAGTTCCTGTATCCATCACCTTACATAGTTACCCTCCCCCCCTTTTTTTTATAAGAGCACTTAAAATCTGCTCTCAGCACATCTCAAGTACACAATTCAGTGTCATTAACTACAGCCACCAGGCTGTATATTACATTCCTAGAACTTATTCATGTTATAACTGGAAGTTTGTACCCTGTGACCAACATCTCCCCATTTCCCCCACCCCTCAGCCCATGGTAATCACCACTTGAGCTCGGCTTTTTTTAAGATTCCACAGACAAGTGAGATTATACAATATTTGTCTTTGTCTGACTTATTTCCCTTAGCATAATGCCCTCCCGGTGCATCTTGCCCCAAATGGCAAGATGTCCTTTTTTATGGTTGAATAATAATCCACTGTATAATCTTCTTTATCCATTCTACCACTGACAGTCATTTAAGCTGTTTCCAGGTCTTGGCTATTGTGAATAATGCTGCAACGAAAGTAGGGGTGTGGGTAGCATTTCAAGGTACTGATTTCATTTCCTTTATATATATAGTCAGTCATGTGATTGCTGGATCACGTGGTAGTGCCATCTCTAATTTTCAAGGAACCTCCATACTGTTTTCCACAGTGGCTGTTCCAATTTACATTCCCACCAACAGTGCGGGAGGGTTCCCCTTCCCCCACACCCATGCCAGCGCTGGTTACCTCTTCTCTTTTTGATAATAGCCATTTTAACAGGTGTGAGGTGATATCTCACTGTGGTTTTGACTTGCATTTCTCCTGATGATGAGTGATATTGAACATCTATTCGTGTGTCTGTTGGCCATTTTTATATCTTCTTTGGAAAATGTTTATTCAGGTTCTTTGCCCATTTTCCAACCGGATTGTCTTTTTGCCATTGAGTTGTATGAGTTCCTTGCGTATTTTAGAATTTAACCCCTTATCAGGTATATCATTAACCCCTTATTAGATATATCGCTTATTACAAATATGTTCTCCCATTCTTTGGGTTGCCTTTTGACTCTGTTGATTGTTTCCTTTGCTCTGCAGAAGTGTTTTAATTTGATGTACTCACACTGTTTTATTTTTGCTTATGTTACCTGTGACTTTGGTGTCATATCCAAAAAACTCATTGCCGGGACCAATGTCAAGGAGCCTTTTCCCTATATTTTCTTCCAGGAGTTTTGTGGCTTCCAGTCTTAGATTTAAGTCTCTAACCCATTCTGAGTTAATTTTGGGGAGTGGTGTAGGACAGGGGTCCACTTTCGTTCTTTTGCATGTGGATATCCGGCTTTGCCAACATGATTCACTGAAGAAACTATCCTTTCCCCACTGGTCTCACACATGACTTCTGAAGGTCCCAATAAGCCTTCATGTAGTGGGAAACCCTTTTTATAACTGTTGGGATACCGAACCCAACTTCGTCTTACATATACATTGGTTTTAACGTACACTGCGTTTTCCAGGAATGCAATGGCGCATATATCCAGGAAAGATTGCGCTATACTTTGTCTACTTCAGTACTTTACGAAAAGCTGCTTACCATTTCAAAACATCACCGACTAGGATAACGCTGATGGTATTTTGCTATTTTGGTCACTGATGCACACCAGCTTGGCAGGCAGAGGTGTTACCTTCAAACTGAGTCTAACTTCATTACAACTGGTAGCTGCACGGGGGCCTTTGTGGAGGGAAAACAGTTTACAAAATTACTTTCCTTCTATAGTCCCTTTATATTACAGTTAGAGCATTTCGTTCCTTTATGTTTAATTATGAGCGTAAGTCCATTGTCAAAATGAGTCTCAACATTTACTATGCATACAGACCACCTTGGGGTCTCATCAAAATATGGAATCTGATTTGGTGAGCCTAAGATGGGCCTTAAATTCTGCATTTCCGTCAAGATCCCAGGAGATGCACATGATACTGCTGGTCCATGGACCAAACTTTGAGTAGTAAAGGGCATCTCATCAATGCACTTATTTTCAAGATAGGAAAGAGGTCATTACAAAATAGGGGTTTAATCCAAGAGGCACGGGGTCTGATGTGGTTCAGGACCACTGCATGAGGCAGAAACTCAGAGATCTGAAAATACCTGAGGAAATGGGGTGAGAGGTATCATTTCTCCGTATATGGTCTCATTAATCCTGACAGAAACTCCGCGAGACAGGAATCATTATTCTCTAATTTCCAGATAAAGAAACTGAGGCTCCGAGGGTAAGATGTCAAAGTAACAGGAAGGTAAGATGAAAAGTCCATGGGTGCCTGGGTGGCTCAGTTGCTTGAGCGTCCCACTCAATTCTGGCTCAGGTCTGGATCTCATGGTTCGTGGGACAGAGCCCCACATCGGACTCTGCTGACAGTGGAGAGCCTGCTTGGGATTCTCTCTCCCCCTCTCTTTGCCCCTTCTTTGCTTGTGCACACTTGTGTGGGCATTCTCTCTCCCCCCCCCCCCCCCCCCCTAAAAAAAAACATTTTTTAAAAATTAAAAAAAAAAAAAAAGTCCAAAGCCAAGACTTGAACTCAGTTCTGTCTAACTACAGAGCCCTTGCTGGGTCCTCAGGAGAAGTTTCTTTGTAACCTTGCTCAAGGATGCATGTCCCGTGCTCGCTCTGTCCAATCGCAAAACCCTCGAGACACTAAATGGCCCAACAAGACGCATTCTGTCGCATTCGGCAGGTAGGGATTCCTGAATTCCCTCCTCTGCCCACCTGCCGGGCACTGGGCTGGGCTGCCCGACCCGAGGCCGCTGCAGCCATGCTCCATTTCTGGGCCTGCTGCCCTCGCTTTGCCATGGGTAGAGAAGGCCGCTCCGTCCACCGGTGTTAGGAATCCCCTTGCCATCCCCTTGCTTCCCACCCATAATGTAGGAAAGAGTTATTCCAGAGGAAGAAACTGAGGCCTAGGGAGCCTATGCCACTTGCCCGGCTCAGAACTGGCCAGGCAGAGACTAATCAAGCCGCCTCCAGAGAACACGCTCCCCACTCTCACATCACACCCACCTACCCTGGATCTTAGGACAGAAACAGAAGCCAGGGCCGTGCTTTTAAACAAAAATTCCCTTCCCGAAACCCACCTTTTTTCTCCTTTGCTGATCTGCCAAAGGGGCTGGAAGAGACCTTTGGAAGGTGTCTACCTAACGTGTGCACAACCTCTTAATGGGTATAAAACACACACACACACACATAAGAGCTCCGTGATTAGGTTTCTACAAAGTCAAACACCTGTTGTAATTGTTGGGGTTCTTTGTCGTTATCCCATAGAATTAACTGATGGGTGGCTGGCACGGTTTAGATTGAACCATGGCTTTTGTGATTCTGTACCCACGATTCCAAATCAAAAAGGACATTGAGGATAAGAGATTTTGACAAAAGGTCTTTCTGAGTTTGGTGAAATTAACCAACTCTCAGTTCCTGAGAATGGATGGGACAGAAAGTGGTGGAGGGCTGCCCACTGCACAAATCCAGGGGACACCGGACCCATCGTATTGTGCCCTCGGGGTGCAAGTCATGTACAATCCATGGAAACGGCGTCCCCTGGAGCTGTGCCATGTGACAGCCTTCGGCAGGCTTCAAAAAGCCTGTCTCCCGGGCAGGATAGGGTCCATATTTTGTGGAGCCTAGAGGCTATCGAACTGAGGGTGGCAGTCTTTATAAAGGATGACAATTTATAAGTAACTTGTAAGGTACAGGCGTATGTTCACCAAAAGATGTGCCATGGCATTCATAGTATGTATTCCAGAGTATATAGCTCCAAACTGGTATCTACTCAACTGAATAAACACAGTGTAGTACATTTTGAAAGCGGAATACTACACGATAATAAAAACGAACAAGGCACCGATACATGCAACAATAAGGATGGGCCTCACAGACATCCCTTGGAGTAAAAGAAGCCAGACACGAAAGAGGATGAGCTATATGATCTCATCTGAAAACAGGAAAACCAACTCTATGGTGGTAGAAACCAAGCTAGTGGTTACCTTTGGGGGATGGTGACTGGAAGGGAACAATTAATTAATGAATTTATTTTTGAGAGACAGAGTGAGACAGAGAGAAAGTGGGGGAGGGGCAGAGAAAGCGGGAGACAGAGAATCCCAAGCAGGCTCCAGGCTCCGAGCTGTCAGCACGGAGCCTGATGCGGGGCTCGAACCCACGAACTGTGAGATCATGACCTGAGCCCAAGTTGGACGTTCAACCGACGGAGCCACCCAGGCGCCCCTTTTATGACCCTTTCATCTGAGTGCTGCTCGCCTAGACACGTTATTTGTAAAGATGCTTTGAGCCATACCCTTATGATAGGTGTATTTTTCTTCATTTTTTTTCAAAATTTTTTTAAAAGGTAGAGGACCTTGGAAGAGGCCTGTGTTCTAATCCGCCATGGCCCTGGCACAATTAGTAAGACAGGGACAGCTGTCCCCTTCAGTGTCCGTCCCCCACAGCACCACCGGGAACAGAAGAAGGCTGGGAGCCTACGGGCCGGCCTTTGGAAGGAGGCTTTAGAGAACCCCAGCTCTGTCGTAGGCTCCCTGTTTACCTAAGGCCTCTACTGAAGCATCTCACGTAGCCTGCCCCTCCCACAAAGTCCCCTTTATTCTGAGTTTGCTGAGCCCTGTCTTCATCCCTTCTCCCACCCCATAAGTACAATACTTATCTGTCCCACGACCGGTCCCCTCAGGCCACTGCTTTCTGCCCCCAGGGATCTCTGAAGACGAGGCAGGCCGTCAGTCACCCACAGAGCTAATGGTGGGGATTCCGAACTCCTGGCTGGCTGCGGAGAGGGTTTGGAGGGCAAACACCAACACCCACAACAACTCCCACTAACAACTTACTGCCTGTCACACATCGTCCTCAGTGCTCTCTAGGCATCTGCTCAATTAACACCATAACCCTCTGAGGCAATTGTTATTTACTAGCATTTTCCAAATGAGGAAATGGAGAGCTGGAGAACTAAAATGACTTACCCCCGGTGACACAACTAGTAAGTGAGAGAGCTGGGATTTGAACTAGGTCTCCTCAGACTCCAAAATCTGTACTCCCAGCCACGAAGCCATGCCACCCACAAGCACTAAAGGCACTATTTGTCCAGCCCCCGGTCCCAGCGCATTTCTACAAGCTCAGCGGTCCGCCCTCACTGCCGCCCGCCCCCTGACCCACAGCAACGCTCGCTCGCTCTCTCTCAAAATAAATGAACTTAAAAAAATTCCTTTAAATAAAATAAAATAAAAATACTTTCCAAATATGAAAAAAAGCATCACGAGTGCCTTGGTGTTACTGGGGCCTCTAAGTGCCTGTGAGCACGTGTATGTCTACCCGTGCGTGTGTTTGCATGAGCGTGTGTGTGCACATGCGTGCGGTCAAATGTGTCGTGTTTGGCCACAAGTGTGTTGGTGCCTATATCTGTATGTGCATGTGCCTTTCTATTCCGGTGAGTGTATGGACATAACTGTTGTAGGCGAGTTTAAGTGTTCGGGTACACGCGTGCATGCTCGAAGGGTCTATGGGTTACGCATTAGTATCAACGTCCACGCCCGTGCTCACGTCTGGGTAAGCGCGCGCATCTAGACATTCAGGTGCTACGAGTGTGGAAGCAGGTTCTCTGCACACCTCTCTGAAGCAGGCAGAGCCTCTGTATGTCTGTACGTGGCACTGTGTGTCTACGTGTTTGTGGGTCTGTGCATTTGCCTAAAAGCTTGTGTGCGCGATGTTGGTGTGTCTATGTATGCTTATGCGGGTGCGTGTTTGTGCACCTGTGGCCTGGGTTCATAGGTACCTGCACACACCCATACACGCGTGCGGGCTCACGCGTATAACTGTGTGTACGCGTGCTTTTGGTGCAGATTTTCGTGCCTGGTGGATGTGTCCACGCAGATCTGTAACGCGTGCTCTGAGATGTCTATACACAGATCTGTGTGTTTGCGGGTATGAAAATCCACATAGATATTTACATAGGCCTGGATGTACATATCAAAACACCCAGCTGAAGTGTCTCCCATATTGCTGCAGATCACACCCACTCGTTTCTTGAAGATCTTTCACTCCTGGCACACCGTCACTCCTTCCAGCACCACCCCTTTCTCAATTCCCGGCAACTGCAGAATACACACAGATGACTCTCCCAACGGCCGGGCTTCCCGGCTCCTGGAACTCCGGCCCTCCGACAGTTGCCGTCTCGACCCGACCTCAGCCGCTCGCTTCCACAGGGGTGATTTCGTGTGTCGGTTTTCTGTTGTTGGGCCACCAACCATTCCAAAACTCGGCGGCTCTGACACAACTACAATTTATGGCTTCTCCCGATTCTGCGGAGTGGTTCTTCTACCGGTCTCACCCGAGGTCGCGGGTTGGCTGGGCCTCGCTCCATAGGACCTTTCATCCTCAAAGCGTGTGCGTGCGCGTACGCGTGCGCGTGTGTGTTCAGGTGGCGGGCGCAGCTTCGTAAACAGGCAAAGCGGAGACTGCCGGGCCTCTTGAGGCTGAGGCTCAGAGATCATACATCATCACTTCCTCCTCTTTCTCGTGGTCCAAACAAGTCACAGGGTCGGCCCAGGTTCAAGGGACGGGGAAACTGTCTCCACGTTTGATAGGAGGAGCTGCGAAAAACTTGTAGCCGTTTTTAATCAACTACGCCTAGGCCTGGCCAGGATGGGTAACCGCAAATCTTCTACATCTCAGTGTCCTAACCACCCTCTCTGATCACCACCTCCTATCTTGTCATCTCAATCCGTCTTAACGCGGCATTTCCCGGAATCCGTCGACCCCACCGAGACCTGCATTTCATTGATCCCACCACCTTTTCACTGCCTACCTATCTGACGCCCTCCCTCCTCCTCACTCAGCTTCCATTATTTCGGTCACACATCAGAATCGTTTGTGGCACTTATGTAAGCGACGGTCTTGGTTAAATCCCATGCTTTACCTCCTCTGTGCCGGCACCTGTGGAGCTGGGGTGAAATCACAATGATCCCTCCGCTTTCCCTTTAAATTCATAGCTGTTAACCTCAGGTGGGATGTTAAACTCGACCTCAAACCACATTACAGTCTCTACATCCATTTATTCTGAAAGCCTCCTTGAGGAACATAGCATGCTTTCTTCTCCAAAAGCCACCCCTATGCTTAGCTGGTGACTTTGCCTGCTGTTTCTCTGACAGCCTTTCAGCATCTTTGCCCATGTGGGCTATTTTCTCTCCCGTTACTAGGGAGGAACACTCCAGGCCCCTCGCTGAGGTCCAGCTCTCCACCTGTGCACGCGGTCCCGTTCCTTCTACCCACTCAACGCCATGCCTTCAGTAATTCCTCCTTTTCTCTTCGCCATCATTAACTTTCCCCCCTCTGCCGGATCCAGCAATTCTGAACGGTCCCAGTCGCCACACAAGCACCTCGGGATTGCTCTCAGTTAAAAACAATTCTCCCTCCACCTCGCTTCCCCTCCAGCTCTTGGGCCATCCCTTTGCTCAGGGGTTATCTATACTCACTGTTTTCCTTTCCTTCATTTCTTCTTGAATCCATTTCAAGCCGGCTTTCTCTCTCACCGCTTCACTCTAAACCGGCCTTCTCGAGCTCACCTGCGACCTCCACGTTTTCAAACGCAAGACGTGGTTCCCGTGCCCCGTGCTATTTGACTCACCAGCAATATGTGGCTGAATTGGTCAGTCCTGGAAACCCTTTGTCCACTTACCTTTCGGGACTCCACACTCTACTCTCCCTCTTTTCTTGTTTTCCTGGCCTCCCTTCCTCATCTCCTTGCCTAGCTCCCTCTCATCTTCTGACTTAACTTTGTACTTTGCCCAGGGCTCAATGTTTGAATCTTTTTCCAAAGTTTTTTTTTTTTTTTTAAACGTTTATTTATTTTTGAGAGACAGAGACAGAACACAAGTGGGGGAGGGGTAGAGAGAGAGGGGGACAGAGGATCCGAAGCAGGCTCCAGGCTCCGTGCTGACAGCAGAGAGCCCGATGCGGGGCCGAACCCACACACTGCGAGATCATGACCCGAGCCGAAGTCGGACGCTTAACCGACTGAGCCACCCAGGTGCCTCTTAATGTTTACTTTTCAGAGAGAGAGCGTTAGCGGAGGAGGTGCGGGGATGCGGGGCAGAGGATCTGCACCGGTCTCTGCACTGACAGCAGAGAGCCCCGGATGTGGGGCTCAAACTCGAGATCACGACCTGAGCCGAAGTCAGATGCTCAAATGACCGAGCCACCCAGATGCCCCTGAATCTTTTTTTTAAATTTCTACTCACTTGCTTGGTGACTGGATCCAGTCTCGGGCCTTTAAATACTATCTATTCTCCAACAATTCACAAATATGTTTATCCCCAGGTCAAACTTCCTCCCTGAACTCCAACTGTACACACCCAAGCACACACTTGTGTCTCCATGTGGATATGTAATTGGCATCTCAAACTTAACACGTTCAAAACCCAACCTCCGATCTTCTAGCACAAACCGGCTCCTT
The DNA here is from genome assembly GCF_023721935.1 of Panthera uncia. Taxonomy (NCBI): domain Eukaryota; kingdom Metazoa; phylum Chordata; class Mammalia; order Carnivora; family Felidae; genus Panthera; species Panthera uncia. Next base: position 110,699,585 of record NC_064817.1, on the reverse strand, counting down.
CTGTAGTACTCGCCACCTGTTAACGCGAACTCCACACTTGTAGTTGCTCAGGCCAAATGCAGTCATCTTGACTCCTCTGTCTCTCACAACCCTGCCCCAATCCGTCGGCAGATTCTGCTGGCTTTACTTTCAAAATACAGCCAGAATCCTACCACCTCTCACCCCCTCCCCTCTGATCATGGCTCAACCCACCATCATGTCTTGCCTGGACCACAGCAGTCTCTTAATTCGTTTGTGAGCTTCAGTCTTTGAGCAGCTTCAGATTATTTTCAAAGAGCAGCCAATGTGATCCCGTTCGAACATAAATCATGTCACTCTTAAGTTGCAAATCCTGCCATAGTTCTCGATCTTAAGAGTAAAGTATTAAGTCCTTATACTGCTTACAAACACCTACACGATCGGGTCCGTTACCACTCACCGACTATTCTCCCTTGGGTTCAGCCCACTCCAGACACAATGGTCCCCTCGCTACTGCTTGAACATGCTAGGTGCTCTCTCAGCCCAGGGTGCTCGACCTTGCTGCTTCCTCACCCTTGGCTTACTCTCTCCTCTCCTTTAGATCTTTATTTAAAAACTGTCTTCTTGGTATATTTTACTATAACCTCTTTGCTTTTAACACCTAGTAGCATTCCAGAATATTGATATACCATAGTTTGTTTGTTTAATTTTTTTTTTTTTGAGAGAGAAAGAGAGACAGACAGTGGGGGGGAGGGGCCAGAGGGAAAGGGAGAGAGAGAGAGAAGCTTAAGGAGGCTCCTTGCTCAGCACCAAGTCCCACGCGGAGCTCAATCCCACGACCCTGGGGTCACGGCCTGAGCCGAAATCAAGAGGCAGACGCTTACCCGACTGAGCCACCCAGGCGCCCCGCGATTTTTTTTTTTTAATCTTGGTTGTCTTTCTTTCCCACTAGACTGTCAGATCCACAAGGCCAAGGATTATTTTTCCGTTTTCTTCAATGCTGCATCCCCGGTACCTAGAAGAGCTCCAGTCACATAATGTAATGTGTGCTTAATAAATGTTATGAAATACATAACTACGCTGAATGAATTAGGGCATTTGCGCGTATCTATGGTTGCGTCTGCACATTTGCATGTGCGTGCATATCTGCCCGTCAGCCTCTCTCTGCGGGCCTACATGTGTGCATACTGATGATCCTCAACTTACCATGGTTCCGTTTACGAGTTTTCACCTTCAAGGTGGTTTGAAAGTGATATGCATTCCCTAGAAACCACAAATGGAATTTTGAATGCGTATCTTTCCTGGGCTAGCGATATGGGCGACAAGCCTCTCTCAGAACACTGGGCACTGGGCAGCCACAGCGGGTCACAGCTCCTGGTCAACCACACTATTGCGAGGGTAAGCAATCCGTTCTCACAACCGTTCTGTACCAAACAACCACTCTGTTTTTCACTTAGAGCACAATATTCAATAAATCACATGAGATAGTCAACATCTGATTATAAACTAGGCTTCACGTTAGATGATTTGGCCCAACTACAGGCTCATGCAAGTGTCCTGGGCAAGGTAGACTAGGCTAAGCTAGTGTCCAGAGATTAGGTATATTAAATGAATTTTCAGCTTACAATATTTTCAACTTACAATGTTTTGTTTTTTTAATTTATTTGTTTATTTTGAGAGAGAGAGAGATCATGCACACAAGCAGGGGAAGTGCAGAGAGAGAGGGAGAGAGAGAATCCCAACCAGGCTCCGCACTGTCAGTGCAGAGCCCTGACGTGGGGCTCAGACTCACAAACTGTGAGATCATGACCTGAGCTGAAATCAACAGTTGGACGCTGAACTGACTGAGCCACCCAGGCGCCCCATTAAATATATACAATTTTAAATTGTCACCCACCCCTCAGTAAGTCTAGGGGGAAAAAAGGAAAGAAACCTGCTAGGGTTACATAGCTCTAAATGGCGTGCGTGCAGCCTAGGCGGGTACTGTCACACTTTGCACTGGTGTGGGTTGTGTGCTATGTCAGTATATGCTCGTGCAACTCTTTGTGTGTGATCTGTGTGTAAGGACACGTGAGTGCATGCGGCTCTCGGCTTCTGTAATGGTAGGTGTCTGTATGTCCAGGTCAAAGCGTGAATGTTTTGAGAGATCATTCCGGTAATTCTCCACCTGCTCTTCTCCAGTTCAGCCAGCAGAGGGGGCTCAGGAATTTTTTTCTTATCTTGAAGAAGCCAAGAGCATACATTAAAAACAAGCTTCCTTTAAAAAATGCCAATTCTTGATAGGGGACCGCTATGGTCTATGGCTGGCTTTTCATAATCCGAAGACAGAAAGCAGGCAGCCGCTCAGACCTCAACTATCTCCACTATCAGGGCCATTTCTGTCTGAGAGCAGGCACCCAGCTTCCAAAGCATGCTAAACCACTGAATTGGCCAGCGTCACTTCCAACTGTGCTGTGACACTGTGAATGGTCCGCTCGCTGCCCTCTGGCTATCCAAGGTTCCCCTCCACAGCTCCTTCCCAGCCAACCAAGTTCTCTGTTTCCCTTTCCCACTCAACTGCCTTCCACCGGCCGGCTGTTCAGATGTAACTCAGCTGATCCTGGACAACACCCGCAAGGCCGGGCTTTGTCTCATTCAAACCTCCCAACAAGCCTAGGAGGCAAGAACCACTAACTCACTCTCCTCTTTTAGCAAAAGAGAAAGTGAGGCCCAGAGAGGAGGGTACCTTGCCTAAGGTCACACTGTGAATAAGGGGCAGGAGCAGAAGTCAAACCCACGTTCCTGTCTGGTGACAGACTCCTTATCCTTCCTAAATTCTACACCCCAAGTTTTCCAACCTTAATGTGCCGCAAAATCACCCGAGGGCGTTAATGAAGAGAAAACAAAACACAAACAGCAAAACACAAAAAGCACAGAGCCTCTGAGTCTGCATCAGGTCCGGGAATTTGCCTTTGCAAGGAAGACCCCATGTGACCGCTGGATGCAGGTGGTCCCCTGGTCACACTGGGGGAAACCCGGTCCTCTTACAAGGCCCACTCGGCCTCCCTTGGGCACCACAAGTTCTTGGCCAGTCAACTCCACAGAGCATCAGAACAGTTACAAATAACCATGGTGACCATTGATGGAGCATCTGCCTCATGTCGGGCATATTCCATTGAAGTCTATGATCTAGTTTGAGTTCATTTTTGTGAAAGATGTAAGGTCTGTGTCTAGCTTCTTTTTTTTTTTTAATAGATGTCTAGCTGTTCCAGCACCATTTGTGGACAACTCTATCCTTTTCACCATTGAATTGCCTTTGCTCCTTTGTCAAGAATAGTTGACTATATGCGGGTCCATTTCTGAGCTCTCTATTCGGTTCCACTAATCAATTTGTCTATCCTTTCATCGATACCACACCATCTTGATTACTGGAGCTTTATAGTAAGTTTTGGAGTCAGTAGGAACCTGAGTCCTCCAACTTTGTTTCGTCTTCAGTATTTTGTTGGTTGTTTTAGACCTTTTGCCTTTTCATCAAAACTTTAGAATCAGTTTGTTGATATCTACAAAGAGTTTGACGAGATTTGGCAGGGGGGGGGGGATTGCACTGAATCTATAGATCAAGTTGAGAAGAATTACATCTTAATAATATTGATTCTTTCAAACCATGGACATGAGCTATCCTTCCATTGATTTAGATCATTTTTTATTTCTTTCAGCAGAGTTTTGCAGTTGTGCACATAAAGATTTTGCAAGTATTTTGTTAGATTTATATATTAGAATTTGAATTTTGGTGCTACTGCAAATGGTATTTTTAATTTTTAATTCCAATTGTTCATTGTTGGTCTATAGGAAAGCAATAACTTTCATGTATTAACCTTACATCCTATGGCTAATCACTTTTTAGTTCCAAGAGGGTTTTGTTTTTTTTTTTTTGTCAGTCCCTTAGAATATTCTATGTAGATGATCATCTGCCTTGGAAACAAATACCCAGGCACTCTATATACATTATACTATTTAATCCTTAGGACAACTCTGCACATCAGGCCCTATTAGTGTCCCCATTTTGCGCAGGAGGAAACTGAGACTAAGCTACCTTAATTCAATCGTCCAAGGTCACAGAGCTTGGAAGTGGAGGAACCAAGATGTAACCCGGGCCTGCCTGTGGACACAGCCTTTGATTCCCTGCACCCCACCACAGTGAGCTACTTTAAGTAATTTGCTGAGCCAAAAAGTAGTAGAAAGTCCCATCGGAGTGGGGGAGTCAATCTCTGTCCCTGATCCACGTCATTTATATCACAGATCTATAGGACATTGGTCCAAGTTTTGTTAAAATTAAACTTTCTCTTTTAGAGCAGAATTCAAACACACACATCCACAATGAATGTATAGAAGTGGCCAATAAGCATGAAAAGATGCTCAACATCTTTAGCCGTTAGAGAAATGTAAATCAAGACCACAAAGAGATGCCACTGCAACACCCTAGGATAACTCTAATTAAAAGGTGAAAAACATAAGCTTTGATAAAGATGTAGAGAAATGGGAACCTTCAAGCACTGCTGGTGCAATTGGCAAATGGTGCCACCACTTTGGAAACCGTTGTGGCAGTTCCTTGAAAATTTAAACACAGAGTTACTATACCAGTCAGCGATTCCACCAAGTATATACTCAAGAGAATTGAAAACATGTTCACACAAAGTCTTGCATAAAATTGTTCACAGAAGCATTATTCATAAAAGCCCAAAACTGGAAACAATCCAAATGTCTATCAAATGATAAATGAATAAACAAAATGTGGCCTATCCATGCAATGGAATATTAGTGGCAAAAAAAAGAATAAGGTACTCAGACAGGCTTCTACATACATGAACCTTGGAAACATCTTGCCAAGTGAAAGAAGTCATTCATATAAGACCACGTATTATATGATTGCATTTATATGAAATAACCAGAATTGGAAAATTCATAAAGTATATTAGTGATTGCTTCCCACTGGGGAGGATGGGAGAAGTAAGGAGTTTCTGTTAACAAGTTCAGATTTCCTTTTTGGGGGGTGAGAGAACTTCTGGAATAAGACAGTGGGGGTGGTAGCACAGCACTGTGAACATACTACAAACCATTAAATTGGTGAATTTTATGATATGTAAATTATATACCAAAAAATAATCTGATTAGGCTTAGCGGATTAAGCGTCTGACTTCGGCTTAGGTCATGATCTCGCAGTTCATGAGTCCGAGCCCTGCATAAGGCTCTGTGCTGACAGCTCAGAGCCTGGAGTCTGTCTCAGATTCTGTGTCTTCCTCTCTCTCTGCTCCTGCCCCCATGCTCACTCTCTTTCTCTCTCTCTCTCTAAAATAAATACACATTTTAAAATTTTTTAAAAAAAATAACCCGATCTGTGGGGCACCTGGGTGGCTCATTTGGTTGAACATCCAACTTTTGATTTCAGCTCAGGTCATGATCCCACGGTTGTGGGATCAAGCCTCACACTGAGCTCTGCTCTGACTGTGGAGCCTACTTAAGATTCTCTCTTTCTCCCTCTGTCCCTTTCCACCCTTCCCTCTCTAAAATAAAATAATAAAAACGAAACAAATGCTCCTTCATGGAGCATAAAAGTGCTCCATATTTATAATTAATAAATAAATAAATAAAATAATTTTTAAAAATAATAATAACCAGATCCTTTAAAAATTAAAAATAGAGGGGCGCCTGGGTGGCTCAGTCGGTTGAGCGTCCGACTTCGGCTCGGGTCACGATCTCGCGGTCCGTGAGTTCGAGCCCCGCGTCGGGCTCTGGGCTGATGGCTCAGAGCCTGGAGCCTGCTTCCGATTCTGTGTCTCCCTCTCTCTCTGCCCCTCCCCCGTTCATGCTCTGTCTCTCTCTGTCTCAAAACTAAATAAATGTTAAAAAAAATTTTTTTTTTAATTAAAAATAGAGGGGCACCTGGGTGGCTTAGTCGGTTAAGCACTCAATTCTTGGTTTTGGCTCAGGTCATGATCTCATGGTTCGTGAGTTTGAGCCTTACATCGGGCTCCCAGCTGACATCACGGAGCCTGCTTGGGATTCTCTCCCTCTCTCTCTGCCCCTCCCCCATGTGCTCATGCGTGCTCTCTCTCCCTCTCTGTCTCAGAATAAACTTTTAAAAAATTAACAATAGAACCACCATATGACATAGCAATCCCACTTCTGGGTATATATATGTCCAAAAGAGGCTAAAGTGGGATTTCAAGGAGACACCTGCAAACCCCTATTCATAACAGTACTATTCACAAAGCCAAGAAATGGAAGCAACCTAAATGTTCATTGACAGATAAATAGATAAACAAAATATGATATATACATACAATGGAATATTATTCGACCTTAAAAAAGAAGGAAATCCTGTCACATGCTACAACATGGATGAATCTTCAGGACATTATGCCAAGTGAAATAGGCCATTCACAAAAGGACAAATATTGGAAACTGCCACTTACATAAGGCATGTGAAATTGTCAAATTCATAGATACAGAAAGTAACATGTTAGTTACCAGGGGCTAGGAAGAGGGAGCAAAGGAGAACTATTGTTTAACGGGTACAGAATTTAGTCCTACAAAATGAAAAAGTTCTGGAGCTCTGTTTCACAACAATGTAAATATATTTAACATGGCTATACTGTACACTTAAAAATGGTGAAGATTATACATGTTATAATATGTTCTTATCTGAAAAAATGAAGCCTATAAATGCTCAGAAAAATATTCAATTTAAATGGTATGAAAAATTGCCAATCCTTTATATTTCCAATTCAATTTCCAAAGGACACTCAAGGTTCTCATATATTAAAACTATCATCCCAATTGAGGTTTTTATTTCAAACTTGGAGAATTGCCCACATTTATGCCTGCTGTGGCATTCCTAATAAGAACAAGATATTCTATTGAAAATCTTGCAGGAAACATTCTTTGACTAAAGTAGTCACAATTCAGGGCGCCTGGGTGGCTCAACTGGTTAAGCGTCCAACTTCAGCTCAGGTCATGATCTCGTGGTTTGTGGGTTCGAGCCCCGCATCAGGCTCTGTGCTGACAGCTCTGAGCCTGGAGCCTGCTTCCGATTCTGTGTCTCCCTCTCTCTCTGTCCCTCCCCTGCTTGCACTCTGTGTCTGTCTCTCAAGAATAAATAAACATAAAAAATTTTTTTTAAGTACTCACAATTCAATGAGATGTGGGAATGTAAGAAAAAAATTGAATACTGTACTATTAAAAATTATTCTACAAAATACTAGATGCAATTTGAACCCAAGCTATATTTAAAAAAAAAAAAAGAAGAAGAAGAAGAAGAAAAGCTATTTAAAAAAAAATGCTTGGAGAAAGGAAGATGGCAGTGGAGTAGGAGGACCCTCACTTGTCTCATCTCACAAATACAACTAGACTACTCTCAAATCATCCTAACTATCCCAGATATCAGTCTGAAGCCTGGCAGAACAAAGGCCACAGCAAAAGGTAGAGAAAAGGCCACATAGAAGAAGGTAGGAAGTGCGGAGATGCAGCTTGGGAGAGACATAGACAGTGGCCCATGCAGTGGGGAGTGGGCCATGGTCATAGAGAAGGGCAAGCGACTAGCACACAGCGGGGGCACAGGGAAGACGAATCCCCCGAACGACTTGCTTGGAAAGCAAGAGGGCCCAAATTTTGTGAGTTCTTGCAACCAGTGGGGCTTAAAGACTGTAGTTTTACGGGGCACCAAGGTGGCTCGGTTGGTTGAGTGTCTGGCTTCTGCTCGGGTCATGATCTCTCAGTTTGTGGGTTCGAGCCCCACATATGGCTCTGTGCTGTCAGTGCACAGAGCCCACTCCGGATCCCCTGTCTCCCTCTTTCTCTGCCCCTCCCCTGCTCATGGTCTCTCACAAAAATAAAAATAAAACATTAAAAAAAAAAAAGACTGTAGTTTTAAAGGTCAGCGTGCTTGGCTCTGGGAGAGGTCAGAGGGTATTGTGGCTGCTCTTGGAGAAAATGCAGGGCATTTTGGAAACAGTGAGAACAGTGATCGGAAGAGTGCCTGGGGGATACCCTGGGGAGGTTAGTTGCTCATCTCAGTGTGTCCCAAAGAGGCAGCATTCACGGAGAGACCCCTGCAGGAACAAAGGAACTGGCAGGAGCCATTTCCCTCCCCCACCCCTCAGCATAAGCACAGGGCCACCTGTGGAAACCAGTGCACCGCCGACACTCCCTACCTAACGCTTACCCCCGGCCCCGTCCCGCCTCCACCCACCCGCCTTGCTCCAAAAGAACCGCCTGCCCAGGACTCTTGCCCCAGTCCCAGCGCAGCAGGCCCCTCACCCAGAAGACCAGCATAAACCCCTGCCAATACCGCATTTCCCACCCCGGGAATTTTTGCAAGGCTTCGGTTCCAGTAGTGGCAGCGACAGGTCTCATTTCACAAGTAGACAAGAGCACACCCAGGTGAAACGCACCACATTCAGGCCAGGGACCAAACGCTGCCCACAGCAGGCAAAGAAAGCCTCTGCAGATGACTGGCCTGAAAGATCAAGGGCCAGGACACAACAGCTGAGTGCACACGGCACACGCGGAGACGCGCCTAGAAGCGCCGGGCCTTTGGGAACAGAGTATACTACGCTGCAGGACACTACAGGGGCTCTTCTTCACAAGGCAGGTTACCTTCGAGAACAGATGTAGCAGACTTTCCTGAAACACAGAAACAGGCAGAGTCTTCGACAAAAGGAGAAGACAGAGGCACGTGTCCGAAATGAAAGAACAGGACAAGACCACGACCAGAGACCTAAGCGAAACAGATACGAGTAACATTCCTGACGGAGAATTTAAAGCAATGATCATAAAGATACTCACTGGACTTCAGAAATGAGTGGAGGACGTCACTGAGACTATTAACGCAGAGATAATAAATAGCAGAAATAAAGGGCTCAATAAATGAAATGAGAAACATGCTTGACCGAATGAACGGCAGGCTGTAAGAGGAACGAATTAATGACCTAGAAGACAGAGTAATGGAAAGTAATCAAGTGAACAAAAGAGAGAGAAAAGAATTGTGCAAAACGAGAATAGACTTAAGGAACTCAGTGACTCGATCAAACATAATAACATTCATATTATAGGAGTCCCAGAAGAAGAAGAGAGAGAAAAGGGGGGCAGAGAATTTATTTGAAGAAAGAATAGCTGAAAACTTCCCTAATCTGGGGAAAGAAAGAGATATTCAGATCCAGGAGCACAGAGAACCCTCAATAAAATCAACAAAAGCTGATCCACATCAAGATATATTGTAATTAAACTTGGAAAATATAGTAATAAAGAAAAAAATGTTTAAAGCAGCAAGACAAAAAAAAGTCATTAACTTACAAGGGAAAACCCTTAAGTCTAGCAGGAGATTTTTTAACAAAATATTTTCACGCCAGAAAGGAATGGCATGATATATTCAAAGTGCTGAATGGGAAAAACCTGCCCCCAAGAATACTTTCCCTAACAAGGCTATCATTCAAAATAGCAGGAGACATAAAGAGCTTCCCAGACAAACAAAAACTAAAGGAGTCTGTGACCCCTAGACCAGCCCTGCAAGAAATATTAAAAGGGACTCTTTGGATGGAAAGGAAAGACCAAAAATGACAGTATGAATGTAGGAAATACAAAAGCAGTAAAAAATGAGTATTTCTGTAAAGACTCAGCCAAGGAATTCACAAAATAAAAGGATGTAAATGTGACACCATATACCTAAAATGTGAGGAGAGAGTAAAGAATGGGTTCAAACTTAAACGACCATCAATTTAGCACAGACTGTTACATGCAGAAGAGATTGTATACAAACCTAATGGTAACCAGAAACCAGAAACCTCTAATAAATATGGAAAGAATAAGGAGAAAGAAATCCAAATATATCACCAAAGAAAACCAGCAAACCATGAAAGAGAGAAAGACAAGAAGGGATCAGAGAGGGGCACGTGGATGGGTCAGTCAATTAAGCATCTGATTCTTGATTAAGGCTCAGGTCATGACCTCATGGTTCATGAGATCAAGCCCCACGTCAGCCTCTATGCTGACAGTGCAGAGCCTGCTTGGGATTCTCTCTGTCCCTCTCTCTCTGCCCCTCCCCTGAGTGCTTGCTCTCTCTCTCTCTCTCTCTCTCTCTCAAAATAAATAAATAAACTTAAAAAAAAAGAGAAGGGATCAGAATAAGTCTTCAGAAACAACCCCAAAACAAGTAATAAAAATGGCAATAAATACATAAGTCTCAGTAATTATTTTGAATGTAAATGGACTAAATGCTCCAATCAAGACATAGGGTGTCAGAATGGATAAAAAAAAAAAAAAAAGCAAGACCCATCTATATGCTGCCTACAAGAGACTCATTTTAGATCTAAAGATACCTGCAGATTGAAAGTGAGGGGATGGAGAAATGTTTATAATGCAAATGAATGTCAAAGAAAGCCAGAGTAGCAATAATTATTTTGGACAAAATAGACTTTAAAACAATGACTGTAACAGGAAACTAAGAAGGATACTATATAATCATGCAGGGGAATCCAAAGGAAGATATAACATCTGTAAATATTTATGTACCCAACATGAAGCACCCAAATACATAAAACAGTTAACAACAAACATAAAGGAACAAATCGATAATAACACAATAATAGTAGGGGACTTTACCACCTCACTTACATCAAGGGACAGGTCTTCTAAACAGAAAAGCAACAAAGAAACAATGGCTTTGAATGACACACTGGACCAGATGGATTTAACAGAAATATTCAGAACATTCCATCCTAAAACAGCAGAATATACATTCTTTCAAAATACCACTAAAAAAGAACTACCGGTCAATATCCCTAATGAACATAGATGCAAAAATCCTCAACACAATACTAACAAACCAAATCCAACAACACATTTAAAAAATAACACCATGATCAAGTGGGATTTATTCCTGGGTTGCAGGCGTGGTTCAACATTCACAAATCAATCAGCGTGATACATCACATCAACAAGAGAAAGAATAAGAACCATATAATCATTTCAACAGAGAAAAAGCATGTGACAAAGTATAACATCCATTCATGATAAAAACTCTCAACAAAGTAGTATTAGAGGGGAACATACCTCAACATAATAAGGGCCATACATGAAAACCCTACAGCTAACATCATCCTCAATGGGGAAAAACTGACAGTCTCTCCCTGAAGATCAAGAACAAGACAAGGAAGTTCACCCTCACCAATTCCATTCAACATAGTACTGGAAGTCCTAGCCTCAGCAGTTAGACAACAAAAAGAAATAAAAGGCATCCAAACTGGTAAGGAAGAAGTAAAACTTTCACTATTTGCAGATGACATGATACTATATATAGAAATCCCTAAAGACTCCACCAAAAAACTGCAAGGACTGATCAACAAATTCAGTAAAGTCATAGGAAACAAAATCAATCTACAGAAATATGTTGCATTTCTATGCACTAATAATTAAAACAGAAGAAAGAGAAATTAAGAAAACAATCCCGGGGTGCCTGGGTGGCTCAGTCGGTTAAGCGTCCGACTTTGGCTCAGGTCATGATTTCACCCTTCGTGGGTTCAAGCCCTGCATTGAGCTCTGTGCTGACAGCTCAGAGCCTGAAGCCTACTTTGGATTCTCTGTCTCCCTCTCTCTCTGCCCTCCCCTGCTCGCTCTCTCTCTCAAAAATAAATAAACATTAAAAAACAGAAAATAATCCCATTTACAATTGCACCAAAAATAATAAGACACCTAGGAATAAACCTAACCAAAGAGGCGAAAGCTCTGTACTCTGAAAACTAGAAAATACTGATGAACAAAACTGAAGAAGACACAAAGAAATGGAAAGACACTCCATGATCATGGGTTGGAAGAACAGCTGCTGTTAAAATGTCTATACCACCCAAAACAATCTACACATTTAATGCAGTCCCTATCAAAATACCAACAGGATTTTTCACAGAAATAGAACAGACAATCCTAAAATTCCATGGAACCACAAAAGATGCCGAATAGCCAAAACAGTCTTGAGAAAGAAAAGCAAAGCTGGAAGTCTCACAATTGTAGACTTCAAGTCATATCACCAAGCTGTAGTAATCAAAACAGTATGGTACTGGCACCAAAACAGACACACATATCAATAGAACAGAACAGAAAATCCAGAAATAAACCCACAAGTATACGGTCAATTAATCTTTGACAAAGCAGGAAAGAATATCCAATGGGGAAAAGACAGCCTCCTCAGCAACTGGTGTTGGGAAATCTGGACAGCAACATTCATAGAAAGAAAACCCCATGCACAAAAATAAATTCAAAATGGATGAAAGACCTAAATGTGAGACCTGAAATCATACAAATCTTAGAAGAAAGCACAGGCAGTAATTTCTCTGACATTGTCCTTAGGAACTTTTTTCTAGATGTGTCACCTGAGGCTAGAGAAACAAAAGCAAAAATAAACTACTGAGACTACATCAAGATAAAAAGCTTCTGCACAGCGAAGGAAACAATCAACAAAACTAAAAGGTAATGTATGGAATGGGAGAAAATATTTGCAAATGACATTTCTGATAACGTGTTAGTATCTGAAATATATAAAGAACTTAGACAACTCAACATCCAAAAAACAAATAATCCAATTTAAAAAATGGGCAGAAGACACGAACAGACATTTCTCCACAGAAATCCAGATGGCCAATGGACACATGAAAAGATGCTCAACATCACATATCATCAGGGAAATGCAAAGCAAAACTACAGTGAGATGTCACTTCACACCTGCCAGAATGGCTAAAATGAAAAACACAAGAAACAACAGGTGTTTGCAAGAATGTGGAGAAAAAGGAACCCTTCTTCACTGTTGATGGAAATGCAAACTGGTACAGCCAGTGGAAAACAGTATGGAGTTTCCTCAAAAGGTTAAAAATAGATGTACCCTATTATCCAATAATCACACTACTGGATATTTACCCCCAAAATACAAAAACATTAATTGAAAGGGATACATGCATCCCTATGTTTATTGTAGCATTATTTATAATAGCCAAATTATGGAAGCTGCCCCAGTGTCCACTGACTGATAAATGGATATATGTATATAGACAGATAGACAGATAGCTAGATAAATGGGTGTGTGTGTGTGTGTGTGTGTGTGTAATGGAATATTATTCAGCCATTAAAAATAATGAAATCTTGCCATTTGCAACAACATGCATGGAGCTAAAGAGTATAATGTTAAGTGAAATACGTTAGTCAGAGAGAGACAAATATCAATATTACCCTAATATCTGTTCCAGGTAAAGAGATCACAAGAAAAGAAAACTACAAACCAATATCCCTTATAAATAGATGCAAAGTCCTCAGGAAACCAAAACCCAGCAGCATATAAAAAGGATTATACACCAAGTGGGGTTTGTCCCAGAAATGAAGGGTTCAGTCAACACATGAAGATCAATCAACATAATACATCATATCAATTAGGTAAAAACACGTAATAATCTCAATAGATATAGAAGAAAAATTTTGATGAAATCTAAAACGCTTTCATTATAAAAACTCTCCACAAACTAGGAATAGAAGAAAGCTTCCTCAGACTGATAACTATGAAAAACCCACAGCTAACATCATACTTACAGGTGAAGGACCAAATTCTTTCCACCTAAGATCAGGAACAAGATAAGGATATCTGCCCTTGCCACGTTGTACTAAAAGTTCTTGCCAGGGCGATCAGATAAGAAAAGAAGAGAAAAGGCATACAGACTGAAAATGAAGAAGTAAAACTATCTCTACTCGCAGATGACATAATGCATATAAGATTATGCAAGGTATAAGACTAATATTATGCAAGATGTAAGACTAATATTATGCAAGATATAAGACTAACATACAGAAACTAGTTGTCTTTCTATATACTGGCAATAAAAAACCCAAAATGAAATTAAGAAAATAATTCCATTTACAATGGCATCCAAAAGCATAAAATACTTAGGCATACATTTAGCAAAATAAATGCAAGACTCATACACCGAAAACTATGAAACCTTGTTGACAGAAATTATAGGAGACCTAAGTAAATGGCAACACATCCTATTGTCCATGGATTGGAAAACTTATTGCTGTTAAGATGGTGATACTGCCCAAAATGATCTACCGAGTCAACAAAATCCCTGTCAAAATCCCAAGTGCCTCTTTTGAAGAGGCGGACAAGCTGGTCATGACATTCTTATGGAAATGCAAGGCATCCCAAATGGCCAAAATAATGTTGAAAAAGAAGAACAGAGTTGGAAGACTCACAATCCCCCATCTCAAAAGTTATTACAAAGTGACAGTAATGAAGACTATGCGGTATTGGCGCAAGGGTAAATGTACAGATCGGTGACATAGAATAGAGAGCCCAGAAATAAAGCCACATATCTATGATCAACCAATTTTCAACAAGGAGGCCAAGTCCGTTCAATGGGGAAAGAATAGTCTTTTCAACAAAAGGTACTGGAACAACTGGATATCCACATGCAAAAGAACGAATCTGGGCCTCTGACTCATACCATATACAAAAATTAACCCAAAATGGATTAAAGATTTAAATCTAAAAACTAGGGGCGCCTGGGTGGCTCAGTCGGTTAAGCGTCCTACTTCGGCTCAGGTCATCATCTCGCGGTCCGTGAGTTCGAGCCCCACATCGGGCTCTGTGCTGACAACTCAGAGCCTGGAGCCTGCTTCGGATTCTGTGTCTCCCTTGCTCTCTGCCCTTCCCCCACTCGTGCTCTCTCTCTCTCTCTCTCTCTCTCTCTCTCAACAATAAACAAACATTAAAAATATTTAAAAAACCAAATCTAAAAACTAAATATATAAAACTCTTAGAAGGAAACATGGGCATAAATCTTCAGGACTTTGGATTAGGCAACTTTGTTTTAAACACAGCATCCAAAGCCAAGCAACAAAAGAAAAATCAGATAAAGTGGACTTCATCAAAATTAAAAACTTTTGTAGGTCAAAGAACAGTGCAAAGAAAGTGAAAAGGCACCCCACGGAATGGAATAAAATATTTGTATATCATACATCTGACTTAAGAAAAATTTGTATGTAGACTGTATAAACAACACAAGTCAACAATAAAAAGACTAAACACCCAGTTAAAAATGGGCAAAGATTTGAAACGAACATATACAAATAGCCAATAAGTACATGAAAAGATGCTCAACATCTTTAGTCATTAAGAGAATGCCAATCAAGACCACACTGAGATACCATTTTATATCTGCCATTATGGCTATAGTTAAAGAAAACAGAAAATAACAAATGTTGACAAGGATATGGAGAAACTGGCACTCCTAGTGGAACGTAATATGGTGCAACTGCTTTGGGAAAAAAACTGACGGCTCCTCAAAAAGTTAAATGTAGAGTTCTCATACACCTAGCAATTCTATTTCTACATATCTGTACGCTCAAGGGAAGTGAAAACGCATGCTCACAGAAAAACTTGTACACCAACGATCATAGCAGCATGAATTCATCCTAGCCCA
The DNA here is from genome assembly GCF_023721935.1 of Panthera uncia. Taxonomy (NCBI): domain Eukaryota; kingdom Metazoa; phylum Chordata; class Mammalia; order Carnivora; family Felidae; genus Panthera; species Panthera uncia. The sequence continues at coordinate 110,684,136 of NC_064817.1, read as the reverse complement.
AAGTAGAAACAACTCAAATACCCATCAACTTATGAATGAAAAAACAAAATGTGATCTATCCCTAAAATGGAATTCTATTCAGCCATAAAAATCATATGAAATAGTGAGACACGTTACCACATGCGTGAGCATCGAAAGCGTCATACTAAGAAGCCAAATACATAAGGCACATAACTGTGCAATTCCACTTCCGTGAAATGTACAGAACAGCAACTCCATAGACACAGAAAGCAGATTAGGACAGAGAGGCAGAGTTTACTTGCTCAAGGTCACAGGGCTCCTAAAGCAGCAAATTCAAGATCTGAAATCACATCTTTCTGATTGAAAGATGTTCTAACAACTCTTCTCTGTCTTCATGCATTCATCCCAACGAACATCGATGATACACCTAAAACACGCTAAACGCCAAGAATAAAATCATGAATAAGACACAACGAACCCTGCCTTCCAGGAGATCACAGTAGACTATGGAAACCAGATGTGAAAACAACAAGTAAGCGTCCCCTCGAGACTGAGATGAGGTCAATTGTAGCGATACCTCAGAGCAGGCAGGACTGGGTTCGCTCAAGTCTTCTGAAAAGCTGAGGCCAAGACAGGATTAAGGGAGCAAGGATTATGTTAAAGGAAATGCCTGTGTGAGAGAAAAGAGGGAGGGAGCCAAGAGTTATCAGACCATGAGGCAAGTCTAACACGAATGAAGAAAAGAGGGAGAAAAGATGGGGTAGTAGCACCCTAGACTGCCATGCAGCCTAAGGGAAGTTTCACAAGGCTGTTGTCGAGGACTGCTCAGATCAAAGTCACAATCAACTAAGAGCCATGCCTCCCAGGAACAAGTCTGCCTTAGTGACCCTGCTGCCTTCAATCGATGACTGGGAGCACCCCCGGAAAAACACGACCTTGGGGCAAACCTGGAGGTGCATTTCACAGCACAGCAGCTGAGACGCTTGGTCAAGTCTGCTCCCTGTAGTTGGAGGTCCTCAGATGCGGTCCTCATTGTCACCACCAGGGTTAGATGTCAGGGAAAGCGTTTTCTGGCACCGGTGATTTATAACTTGGATTCTGAGATTATACTCTCCTTACGGAGAGAGACAGTATAAGGAAGAAAATCAAGCACCGCGTAGAAAAGGACACTGGATGAATATCCAAGAGTTTTTCTTGTTCTAGCTATGTCCCTAGTGTCTTACGCTTCCAATCTAGTATTTGTTAAATGTGCTACAAAATAAAACATAACGAGATTATCATTTCATGTCGCATTGCTCACGATAATCCAGCTCATCATTTAACACACGGAAAACTTTGTAAATTAATATTTGGTCATTCCAGGCAGGCAGAGTACTTCTGAAAGATTTGTGAGTTCATTTACATGTTTCTCTGCTCTTTTCTCCTTGAGGGTAGGACTGTTCCCCCGCCTGATGATTAGAATGAATTGGATATTTTGAACTCATCCATCAGATTTGGAAGTGATATCTTAATTGGCGAGGGTGTTTAACAGTTAATTGAACATTTCTACTGTGAACTTCCATTTTTCTTAAGTACAGAAATAGCACAGCAGGGCCATGGAGAAGTAAAGAATGTCACACAAACATCTGTCTTTATCTGTCTTGTTCTCCGCATCCCTGCTTCCTTGCAAACTCCTACGCACACCGTAGGGCGCTCAATGAACGTTTTGTGATCTCATTTTCTACGAATTTTTAAAAACTTAAATCCATGGGAACAAGTGTCTCTCTGTTACATGTGGCTACTGAGAATGTTAAGGTGATCTTATAATAAGCTTTGCAAATCTGAATGTTACCAATTCATGTAGGTAGAGTATCTGGTGTTCAGATCCTATCCGAATGCATCATCAGACAGTTATCTTATATCTTCCTTTCGAACCCTCACCTTACAGCTGCCTAGAAGTTATAATCATATGTAGAATCCAGCCTTAAATTCTAAAACACAGTTACTTTCTTTAACCCAGAGTAGAGAAAATAATCTCTTTTATTGTGGGACTCTTCCAGCCATGAAAAGTAATTCTCTATATCTTTACTTAGAAAGTTATGACCTTCATTCATCTCTAATATTTCCAGAATTGGTGCCAACCAAGAGGCATTGCATTTCTTCCAATTTTCAAATAAGTGTTTTAATGAAACTATCTGTTGGGAGTTACTAATATGTATATTAACTTAGCGCCCATAACCAAATGATAATTGCACCATCACCTGAAAAAAACTGTTACTCAAAGCACAGAATAAACTGGCCATTTGTCTTTCTTCAACAGTTTCGTTCTGGCAGTCGATCTTTCTCTTTGCATGATCCATTTATTTGATTCGCCTTTTCACCGTATTTCCAGATATTTTTTACCTGGAGAAATGTCAGTGCAACAGGAAATAGGCACTTGTTCGTCTGGGTCCACCAAGGAGGAGCAGGTACCAAGAAGCATTTACTGGAGAAAATACATACGAGGGAAAAGACACCGTGTGTATGGAGAGGGCCAGAAGAGGCTCAGGAGCCCTCAGACAGTAATACGGACCTAAGTCTGTGGAGGAGAGAGGGAAGGAAGGAAGGTTGGGCATGAAAAGTCTTACGCTGCAGTACCGTTCTAGGAAAATTTCAGCAAGACCAACAGAAAGTCCTTGAGCCAAAGTCACCCTTTAGAGGAGTTCTGTGTCTCCCAAAAGTGGCCTGCTTTAGTGTCCCTGATGTCCTCAGTCACTGGCCGGGAGCAGCTCATGGGAAAATTGGTCTGATGCAAATGCAGTGGAAGATTACAGAGCTCGGCCACTGAGATCATCATTCAACCAGGCTCCTTGAAGTCAGAGATCTGAGAGGTACCTTTCATGGCCAACACGGTACTCCTACAAGAAAAGAGAGGTCTGCATCTCAAACTTCACGCTCCTTACTAAAAAGCACACAAGTAGGGAGTAAAGTCGCATTTAGAGCAGAGGTACGTTGCCCCAGGCCAGAAACGCACCGATTCATTCAGAGCACACTTTAGGGATGCGATTGAGCACATAGTTTATACGGAGTTGCATTCAAATCCCACTTGCCCCACTTGGTGGTGACGTGAATTGAAGCAAGTCACTTAAAAACTGAAGAAGTCTTAAAAACACTAAAAATCTGAAGTCTCAACTTCTTCATCTGCTAAACGGAAATAATGATGACCTCGCTTACCAAACTGGGACTATTGGGAGAATGAAACAACCTCTCGGGTCCCATGGGTGAAGATATGGCTTGGCCTGTAGTTTCTTAGCACAACACTTCACTCCTTCCCCTTCCGCAGTCACGTGACACAAAGAGAGGCGTCTCTGTTTGTCATCTCTTTGCCCAAGAAGGCTGGCTTTTTTCCCTTTGACCTCAGTTACTATTTATTTTTAAGCAGTACCCTGCCTTCTAGGACCAGTAACCCCCACCTCATATTCGGAGAACCACTCCTCCCCTTAATCTAAACACGTAGGTCCCATGGAAATCGCAACAATCTAACATGACCCCACGCAGGTGTAGACTTATGCCAAGCTGGATCAAGCAGGGTCCTTCCTTAAAAACTTTTAAAACCAAAACCGAGGAGCAAATCAGTCAAAATCATAAGACGTAATTGCCTGGCACACTCACAACAGCCATGGTTTCTGTCAGGAGGAGGAAGCGCACAACCAGAGAGGCTGAGTCTGACCACGCACCGCGGTCTAGATTAACGACAGAGGGTCTCATTTGTACTCAAGTTCTCTGGATCCAGTTATTCCTATGGGTGGGCTGTTCAAACTGTTCCACGAATTCTGATGTCCATTTTGACCTAAAGGAATCTGAACTGGTTTGCTCTCGCAGCGAAACGTCCTAAAAATATAACGAAGATCCAATTGCTGGCTCCCTTGATTGGTCCACGTTCTTTCCCAAGTAAGAAACTACCTCTGCGATGAGTCCTCCTTACAGAGCCAGTGAACTTCCCTCAAAAGAAACAAGTGTGCACCTAAAACTAATATGACATCGCAGGGGCACCTGGGTGGCCCGGTCGGTTAAGAGTCTGACTTTGGCTCAGGTCATGACCTCACAGTTTGTGGGTTCAAGCCCCCATCAGGCTCTCTGCTGTCAGCACAGAGCCCGCCTGGGATCCTCTGTCCCCCTGTCTCTCCCCCACTCGAGCTTGTTCCTCTTTCTCTTTCTCTCTCAAAAATAAGTAAACATTAAAAACATTTTTAAAGAAATTAATATTGTATGTCAACTACACTTTAATAATAAATTTATTTTTATAAAAGAAACAAAGGGCACCTGGGTGGCTCAGTCGGTTGAGCATCCGACTTTGGCTCAAGTCATGACCTCACAGTTCGTGAGTTTGAACCCCGTGTGGGGCTCTGTGCTGACAGCTCAGAGCCTGGACCCTGCTTTGGATTCTCTCTCTCTCTCTCTCTCTCTCTCTCTCTCAAAAAAAAAAAAAAATTAACAATTTTAAATAAAAAAGAAACAAGTATGGACTTGGTCCTCTTGTCACGGCCTTTTCGTTCCCCCAAATCTTATAGAGTCAATTACTCAAGAGCATAGACTTTGGAGCCTTACAGACTTGGGTTTGAGTCCCAGTTCTATTTACTGGTTACGTAGGCAGTTAATTAGACGATCAGAGCCCCAATTACCTCATCTCTAAAATGGAAATAATAGTTACCTCCGAGTGCTGTTGTGACTCTTCCTTGAGTCAGCGCGCACAAAGCACTTTACATAGTGCCTACAACAAATGGAGCCACAGCGGGCGAATGAAAAGAAGTGGTTGTCCTTCCATGTGCATGGGAAGAAATAAGACACCAGCTGGCCACCTTTCAGCACAGTGGGCAGCTTCAGAGTTGGCATCTATCTTTCTGACAGGAGGCCTCCAACAGGAAGGATCAAGGCGGATCAAGGATGTGGTCTACAAGGCTCTCAGCCTTCCCTTCCATACTCAAAGTAATCGAGTTGCAATTTGACTACCAGAGAGAAAGACTCACTTTGGTCCAGTAATCACCTGCCAGCTTACCCCCACCTGGGTCTCCTGAGACCAAAAATTACTGAGCAATTTAGACCCATATTGATAAAAGTGAGCTAATTAACAGACACAGTCAATGAGGAGTTCTCTCAGAAGACCGTCAGCCAATAACTGAAGAAGGAATGATAGAAATTTTCAAAAATCACAATTTGGGGGCGCCTGGGTGGCTCAGTCAGTTAGGCGACTGACTTCGGGTCAGGTCATGATCTCACAGTTTGTGGGTTCGAGCCCCGCATCGGGTTTTGTGCTGACGGCTCTGAGCCTGGAGCCTGCTTCAGATTCTGTGTCTCCCTCTCTCTGGTCCTCCCCCACTCACACGCTGTCTCCCTCTCTCTCAAAAATAAATTTAAAAAAATTTTTAAAAATCATTTTCCTGGCCATAATGAAGTAATAGATTCAAGCCAAAATCACCAATGTATTTATAAACCACTGGGTGAAGAGCTGATGGAAAACTGGATTATTCCCATGATGCCAAAGTATCACTCCACTGATGGACTGTGTTAATCACTAGGAAGAAAATATTACCATGGAAGTATTAGTCTGTCACCACCTAAACCCACTGTTCAACCCTGTTATCACTGAGAGTGGGCCTTACGTGCCATTTACTGTGGCACATACTCCTGATGCATACACCATCACCTCTGAATTATTCGTGCAAAAAAATATTTAACCAGAACCAGGTCAAGCTCCTAGTTCTAATATGCAGTTTTTATGAAATACGGAGGATAAAATAACAAGTTACACAACACGTGAGAAAAATTCAGAAAGTGGGGCATTCCATAGGACAGCTGACCTGGTATCTGAAACAAGTCAATGTCATGGTCTTTGTGTTCTGCTCACTAAGTGCAGCTGTGGGGGGGGGGGTGGTTCCCCCAAACACATCCGACAAGCAACTCTCTAAACACCAACCGGTGCTACAATGAAACTCAATTCTGATACTGTCTACCCAGAAATAGCAATAGATACCACAGGTTGAGGGTTCAGTCCTACAAGACCAACGCTCCCCCCACAGTTGTTACCTGTACTTGACAAATTGGCTATAAATCAAAGGTTTCCATGACCCCCAACTTAGGTTTGATTAATTTCCCAGAGCAGCTCTCAGAATTCTGAGAAATGTTTTACTTACTAGATCACGAGGTTATTATAAAAGGATATAACTCCGGAACAGTCCTTTTGAGTTTTTATGGAGGCTTCATTACACAGGCATGATTGATTAAATCACTGGCCATTGGTGACTGATCCAACCTTCAGTCCCTCCCCCCTCCCTGGAGGTACGGGGGGGTGGGACTGAAAGTTCCAACCCTCTAGTCACAGGGTTGGTTCCCATGACAACCAGTCCCCATCCTTAGGTGCTCTCTCAAAGTCACTTTATTAACGTAACAAAAGACATCTTTTTGCTCTCTCCACTTTGGAAATCTCAAGGGTTTTTAGAAGCTGTGTGCCAGAAACGGAGATGAAGACCCAATATATATTTCTCATTACAAATCACAATATCACACATGGGCGGGGGTGGGGGGGGGGGAGTGGAGAGACAGCAGGACTATTCTAGATTATAACCACCAAATGACCCTCGACTGGAATCTGGTTTGAATAAGCCAGCTATAAAAATGCATTTTGGATACAATCAGGGAAATTTAAATACAGCCTACATTTTAAAGGATATTAGGGAATTATTATTAATTTTGTTAGATGTGATCACGGTACTATGGTTATGTAGGAAAAAATGCCCTTTTTGTTAGTGATGCGTGTAAAAACATGTAGGAGTGAACTATGACGTATGCAATTTATTTTGAAATATTTCAAAACTAGATTAAGCAAGGATAGTGAAATTATTACAACTGCTAAATCTAGATAATGGTATATGAGTATTCATTGAGCTCTTTATTCTACTTCTCTATATGTTTGAAAATTTTCAAAATAAAAATGTTTGAAAATAAGGACTTTTTTTTGTATATATAAAAGCTGAAGGAATTCATTACCAGCAGAACGGCAAGACAGGAAATGTTAAAAGAAGTCTTTTAGGCAGAAAGAAAATGTTACCAGATGGAAATCTGGATATACACAAAGGAACGAAGGATACTTGAGATGGAAAATATATGAGTAAATATAGAATTTTTAACTTCCTTTCACCATCGCTTTAAAAGATGATTGACTCTTTGACATTTGGATCCAGACTAGAGGTTACACATGGCCCCTGGCAGATTGAAAAATTAAAATTTGTCAAAAATCATAAATGGCCAAATAACCAGTAAAAATCTGTATTCTCACTTCTCTTAGAAATTCGGAGGCTCTGGCAAGTCTGGTCCTTACATTTTCTCACAGCAGCAATTGTCTTGAGTTGAATGATGGCCTTGATGTCCTTTTATAAAGGGGAAAACTGCAGGATAATGAGACTGGTATTTGCTTTCTTGAACAAAGAGAACAACAATTTTATAGTTGAAGAAAAATCAGATGAAGGAAGATAGGCTTTAGAAGTACAAGAAGAGAAAGACCAGAGGGAAGCACCAGAAACTGTTCCACCTACAAGTTCATGGCTAGTCTGCTAGGACAATAGGCTGGAGAAGCGAAATGGCTTCTGGTGCAAGCCCTTTGGGGAAAACAAAATCTCCTGGTTTTTTCTGGGAGTTTTCACCCACACTGAATATTTAGTATGACTTGTTGGGGTCTGCAAGACGTAGCTTTAAAATACTTTTCTTTTAATAAATGTCTCAGGGGAGCCTGGGTAGCTCCGTGGTTTAAGTGTCTGACTTCGGCCTGGGTCGTGATCACAGTTTATGAGTTCGAGCCTTGCATCGGGCTCTGTGCTGTCAGCATGAGGCCCGCTTCGGATCCTCTGTCTCCCCATCTCTGCCCCCCCCATCTCTCAAAAATAAATAACTTAAAAATTTTTTAAAAACAAGTGTCTCATGGGTTGGAACAGGTAGTACAGTTTCAGCAGCTAAAGTTTGCTGTTTTGTGAAAGTGGGTGTTAGCATTTTCAAAAGAGGTGGGAGTTTTTAAAAGCCATTTTGGAAGACCTCAAAGAGGTGAAAAAAATACATGAGACAATTATTTTTTTTCCTCATTTTTCTCAAATTTGAAAATTTGCTCTTCTGTGAGATGACCATAAAAATTGTGGAACCCTTTAATGCCAAGGTTAGGGGAAAGAATGACACTTTGAGTGAAAAAACCTGGTTTCTGGTCCCATTCTCTACACATGTCCGTGATGTGAGGAAGGCATCACAGGGATGCTTAGCATTGCAAGGCTTGGGCCTTGTCCCTCTCTGCACTGCTGGTAATCTTATCATGAACAAGCACAAAGTCACATAGTTAAAAGTGTTTCCTAAACTCAATAGCCTGTATATGTATAGGTAATAGGGAGAAAAAGAGAATTTTCCACACAAAACCAAGATAAAATTTTTTTTATTTTCTCTTTAGTGTTTATTTTTGAGAGAGAGAGACAGAGCACGAGTGGGGGAAGGGCACAGCGAGAGGGAGACACAGAATCCGAAGCAGGCTCCAGGCTCTGAGCTGTCAGCACAGAGCACGACGTGAGGCTCGAACTCATGGACTGCGAGATCATGACCTGAGCTGAAGTCATTCGCTTAACCGACTGAACCACCCAGGTGCCCCCCAAGATAAATTTCTAAATGAAGCCAACATCATGCTTAATGGTGAAGGATTGGATTCCTTCCACCTAAGGTCAGAACACAAGACAAGGTAGTCTGCTCTCACCAGTTCTATTCAACATTGTACTAAAATTCTAGAGGAGGCAATTAGACAAGAAAAGGACATAAAAGGCATCCAAATTGGAAGGGGAGAGTTAAAACTATCTTTATGGGCAGACGACACAATCTTACATGGAAAAGGCCATGAAGAACCCACCAAAAAGCTACTAGAGCTAACAAATGAGTTTAGAAATCTCATAAGATACAGATCCACGTATAAACATCAATTGAATTTCTACTCACTTGCAATGAACAATTCAGAAATAAAATTAAGAAAACCATTCCATTTACAGTAGCATCAAAAGTAATAAGACAATTAAAGCTACATCTAACAATGGGGTGCCTGGGTGGCTCAGTCAGTTAAGCATCCAACTTCGGCTCAGGTCATCATCTCACGGTTCATGAGTTCGAGCCCCGCGTTGGGCTCTGTACTGACAGCTCAGAGCTTGGAGCCTGCTTCAGATTCTGTCTCCCTCTGTCTGCCTCTCTCCCACTTACGATCTCTCTCTCTCTCAAAAATAAATATACAGTAAAAATTTTAAAAAAGAAGAAGAAGAAGGAGGAGGAGGAGGAGGAGGAGGAGGAGGAAGGGCTCCTGGGTGGCTCAGTCGGTTAAACACCAGACTTCAGCTCAGGTCGTGATCTCACCATTGGTGGGTTCGAGCCCCGCGTCGGGCTCTGTGCCAACAGCTCCGAGCCTGGAACCCGCTTCGGATTCTGGGTCTCCCTCCCTCTCTGCCCCTCCCCCACTCCTGCTCTGTCTCATTCTCACCAATAAATCAACAGTAAACAATTTTTTTAAAAGAAATACATTTAACAAAAGAAGCGGAAGACCTGTCCACTACAAACCATCATCGAATGAAATCAAAAGAGACCTAAGTAAATAAAAAAAAAAAAAAACCCTCGTGTTCATGGATTGGAAGACTGAGTAACTGTTAAGCTGTCAACTCTCCCCCTATTGATCTGCAGATTCAACACAATCTCCATCAACAATCCCAACTGGCTTTTTTGCAGGAACTCTAAATCCGATCCTAAAATTCACATGGAAATACCTGTACAAGGAATTCAGAACAGCCACAATAACCTTAAAGAAGAAGAAAGTTGGGGTGCCTGGGTGGCTCAGTCGGTTAGGAGGCCGACTTCGGCTCAGGTCATGATCTTGCGGTCCGTGAGTTCTAGCCCCGCGTCGGGCTCTGTGCTGACAGCTCAGAGCCTGGAGCCTGCTTCATATTCTGTGTCTCCCTCTCTCTGACCCTCCCCTGTTCATGCTCTGTCTCTCCCTGTCTCAAAAATAAATAAACGTTAAAAAAAAAATTAAAAAAAAAATAAAAAAAAGAAGAAGAAAGTTGAAGAGCTCACTTCCCATTTCAGAAAACTGGAGTAGTTGACGCTGTAGAGCACTCTCAGAGGATAAGCATATGAATCAATCAAGTTGAGAGTCCAGAAATAAACCCTCATCTCCACAGTCAATTGATTTGTGACAAGAGTGCCAAGACAAAGGAAAAAGAATAGCTTTTCAACAAACGTTGCTGTGACAACCGGATATACACGTGCAAAAGAATGAAGTCGAATCCCCACCTAATACCATACACAAATATTAGTTAAAATGGACGAAAGATCTAAATGTAAGAGCTAAAACTGTAAAATTCTTCAAAGAAAACATAGATATAAATCTTCAATGACCTTGGATTAGGCAATGATTCCTTACATTGGACGTCAGTATTACAAGAGAAAAGAAAAACCAGACAAAGTAGACCTTGTCAAACTGAAAATATTTTGCTCCTTGTTGATTTGCTAATAAAACAAAAATATTTTGCTTTAATACTTATTAAAACATTACAACTCAAAGGGCGCCTGGGTGTCTCAGTCAGTCGGTTAAGCGTCCAACTCTTGATTTCAGCTCGGGTCATGATCTCACAATTTGTGGGATGGAAACCCACGTGGGGCTTTGCACTGACAGTGTGAAGTCTGCTTGGGTTTCTCTCTCTCCCTCTCTCTCTCTCTCTGCACCTCCTCTCTCTCTCTCTCTCTCTCCCTCCCTAGCGCGCTCTCTCTCAAAATAAATAAACTTAAAAAAAATTACAACTCAATAACAAAAAGACAAAGAACCCAATTTCTGTAATGGGCAAAGAATCTGCATAAACATTTTTCTAGAGAAGAAATACAAATGAACAACAGGCACATGAAAAGACACTCAATACCATCAGCCACCAGGGAAATGGAAATGGAAACCACAGTGAGACACCCCCTCACACACACTAGAATGGCTATAACCAAAAAGACAACAATTACAAGGGTTAGAGAGGATGTAGAAAAACGCAAACCCCCATACACTGGCGAGGGCAATGTGAAATGGTGCAGCAACTCTGGAAAACAGTTTGGTAGCTCGTAGAAGGGTTAAACGCAGAGGCACCGCATGCCCCAGCAATTCCATTCACAGGTATCTACCCAAGAGAACTCAAATGTATGTGCACACAAAAACTCATACAAATGTGTGCACATTTGTAGCCTTCGTCATAATAGCAAAAAATGTAATGGCACTGCGCTTACACAGAAAGAAAAAAAATGTCCTTTTTTGTTAGGAAAGCATCTAGAAGTTACATACAGGTGAATCATCGTTAGGTCTGTCATTTATTTTAAAATATTTCAAAATTGGGGCGCCTGGGTGGCTCGGTCGGTTAAGCGGCCGACTTCGGCTCAGGTCACGATCTCGCGGTCCGTGGGTTCGAGCCCCGCGTCGGGCTCTGTGCTGACGGCTCAGAGCCTGGAGCCCGTTTCGGATTCTGTGTCTCCCTCTCTCTGACCCTCCCCCGTTCATGCTCTGTCTCTCTCTGTCTCAAAGATAAATAAACGTTAAAAAAAATTTTTTAAATATTTCAAAATTGGATGAAGCAAATAGGGCAAAAGTCGTACCCAAGTGTCCAGCAATGGGTTAAAAATTTACTCACACATGTATTCTAGCTATTGAACCTACCTAATATGATATTGACTATAAGTAAACACCTCAAAGCAGAAGATAAAATAAAAATGGTGATAAGCAAATAAACCAGTAAGCTTTAAATAAAAAATTGGTCTTTATCAGGCGGTCAGGAAGTATGATGCCTCTTTTGACAAATATTTCTTGAAATAGAGTTACAATAATAAGGGGAAAGTGCAATACTAATCCAGAGCCAATTTTCCAGATTAATCCAATACCGGTGAGAGGGAACAAGGGATAAAGTAAAAGTATAATGGGGGCGCCTGGGTGGCTCAGTCGGTTAAGCATCCAACTCTTGATTCCGGCTCAGCTCATGGTCTCACAGTTCATGAGATTATCTCATGATTCGTGAGGTCAAGCCCCACTTCGGACTCTGTGCTGACAGGGTGGAGCCTCCTTGGCATTCTCTCTCTCTTCTCTTTCTGCCCCCGCTCCCCAACTCAAGCATGCACGCTTTCTCTCAAAATAAATAAATAAACGTTTACAAAAAATAAAAGTATAATCAATTCCTCATCTTGTCAGGGTGAAGTGGGAAGGAGAGATAAAATCACTGTTGAGTTTTTTTAACCGACAGATTAATAGAGGTTCAAGTATGTTTGTTAATCATTTCAAAGGAAAATGATAGAATAGAAATTTGAAGTAGAACTTTTAATTACTCTAAAGAATTAAGAGCTGGACAATGTGAAACTTATTTGTTCCGGTAAAGTTGAGAAAATAAAATGAAGGAAATAATAGGGAATCATACTAAATAGAAAATATATTTTATTTAAAAAAAAATTTTTTTTTAACGTTTATTTATTTTTGAGACAGAGAGAGACAGAGCATGAACGGGGGAGGGTCAGAGAGAGAGGGAGACACAGAATCTGAAACAGGCTCCAGGCTCTGAGCCGTTAGCACAGAGCCTGACGCGGGGCTTGAACTCACGGACCGAGAGATCATGACCTGAGCCGAAGTCGGACGCTTAACCGACTGAGCCACCTAGGCGCCCCGAAAATATATTTTAAAAGACAGAAGGAATAGGGAGCAAATAAGCTACTACAATAAATGCAAATGGCCGATTTTCCTTATTGAAACACAAATGCTCTCAGACTCAGTAAAATAATTTTCTAAAGTAGCTATTAATTGTTCACCAGAGAAACACCTAACATTATTTGATACAGTAAAAATCGCCATTAAAAGATGGGAAAAGACATACCAGGCAAAAGCAAATAAAATGGAACCAGGAGGCCATATTAATCTCAAAGTTGACTACAAAGCCAAAAGCATTAAATGAGACACAAAGAGATATTTCATACTAATTAAGAGTCAAATTACAAAGAGATAACACTATCACCATCCTTTATCTGTGAAACTACGTAGCAGCACAATTTATTTTTTTAAATATCAGACAACTCATAAACCTATAATCATATGAGAAATTTTAAGACGCCTCTCTCAGAATTTTACAACTTCAAGTAAATATGTAATAAATAAAGGTGTAAACAATGCATTGGGTAAGCCTATTTTTAATCAATATAGAAAGAATTTTATATTCTAAGACAATGTTTTCTTAAATGTTCTTAGAACGCTTCTGAAAAAGATAAAAACACTTAGAACACTTTGGTCAGCCTCAAAGAAAAGCTAAAAACTCGAAAATCTTACATGCTATATTTCCTGGCCACAATTTAAAAAATAACACACGAAATCCATAATAAAAAAGTAGGCGTGAAGTTTTAACCCTCCAGAGGAAATCAAAACTGAATTACAAACAATATGAAGACTACAGAAAATGATCAAAACCTGTAAGATGCAATGAAAATCACACTCAGAGGAACAACCATAGCCTTAAACTATTCTATTGTTAAAGAAGAGAGACTGAAAATATATAAGCAACATATTCAACTAAAAATGAACTGGAAAAACAAGTTGGGAAGCTAAAACAAAGTATGGTGAAGAAATCAATTTAAATTAAACAGAAATTAACATATTAATTTCAAAAACATAAAAGTAGATATAATCATATCTAAATATGATAAATATGATATCTAATCATATCATAGCAAAATCAATGGCTTCCTTTAGAAAAACAGTGACTAGAAACAAAACAAAATAAAACAAAACTATATAAGTAATGATAAAGTGGAAGCAGAAGAGACTTTTCAAGTTAAAATAGTATGTACCATTTTATGCCATTGAAAACTAGATAAAATGAACCATCTTCTGGGAGGCTATAAGTTTGCAAAATTGACTTAAGCAACAAACACTCTAAGTAAAAGAATAGCCACAGAAGAATTCAAAAAGTATATCAACGATCTGTCACCAAAAAATTGTTTTAAATTTTGCATTCGTCAAATATTCAGGAAATGGGTGATTGTTGTGTTATTTAAATTATTCCAGATTATTGAAACAGAGAGTTTATCGGATAAATTTGGAAGACTTTTGTAGCACTTGTACCAAACCCGGATGAAGATAATACAAATTCAATCTCACTTATGAATTTAGATGCATACACCCTAATGATTACTAAATCAAAGCCAGCAGTGCAATAAGAGAACAATACACTATAACAAAATGGGCTTTGATTTAGGAATGTAAGAATGGTTCAACATAAGTTCATTATTTTAACTGGTTAATGAGATTTTAAAAATAAAAAGTTCATCCCATTATGTACCAAAAAGGCATCTGATAAATTTCAACAGCCATTCCTGATTATAAAACCTGGGAAACATAAGAATAGAAATATCTTTATCAATACAAAAGTATCAGAAACCAATGCAATATCATGATAAAGGTCAATGCTCTATAAAAATTAAAATCAAGAAAAAAATCAAAACCAAGACAGGACGTCACAGCCTCCATACTCTCAAACTTTTATCTGATGTAATCAGACAACGAAAGGAAATGAATAATAAGTGTTTAAGAGAGAGAACACACGATACAATAGTCTTTAAGAAAATAAACTACTAGAATTAATAAAGGGTTCAGTCGTAAGCTATGCCTAAAAAGGCACTTTCCTTTATACCAGCAATAGCTTATCGGCAAATGTGATGAAAAAAATCTCATTCACCATATCAATAAAAATTACTCTCATTCTCAATTACAATGGAAATTATGAAATACCCAGGAAAAAAAGAGACAACAACAAGAAAAGTATAAGGCTAATACTAAGAAAATGATAAAATCCCAAAGAAGCACATGAAAAAAAAGACCTAAATCCTGAATGGAGACTCAGTTGGGTCAAGATGTTAGTCTCCAGAGATCATTTATAAGCTTAATGTAATTCCCCTCAGAATTCTATCTTTTTCCAAATTATAGACAAAATAAATTACAGATTTCTCACAGACTTAAATAAGAATGACTCTATTTTAAGCCTTTGTTTTTTACAGATGGGGAAATCAAGGCACAGAGAGGAAAAGTGCTCTGCCCAAGGGTACACAGCTAGAAATTAATACAGCAATGACTCAAACATAGCCTTTCCTACTTCAATACCCGCGCTACGTTTTAAATTTATTTCTGACAAAAATTGCATATATTTGAGGTGTACGATATGATGTTTTGATATATGTATACACTGTGAAATGATTACCAGTTTCTGCAATGAAACTAATTAACATATCCATCACCTCCCAGAGTTACCTCTGCGTGTGCTTGCGTAGATCACGAGATCTACCATTAGTCACTGTGTGTAAAAACTAAAAACCACCCAAGTATCAGAAAAAAAGGAGAGGTTTTTTTTTTTGCATTTTCTTTTAATCATGGGTTTCTTTCTTTGCTTGACACCAGGGCCAGGAAATAACAAGGAAAAACCTAACAGCTCTGCTGACATAAAAATTTTAAACTTTTGTATGGGAATTAAAAAGACACCAGAAACAAAGGGGGGAGAAAATGACAAGAGTAAATATTTGCAATGTTTATGACAGTTACTAGCCATACAATGCAGAAAGTTTCCACATGTCAATCTTAAAATAATCACACACACACAAAAAACAAACCCATAAACAGGGAGTTCACAGAAGAAACCGACAAAATATGAAGAAACAAAAAGATACCCAATTTCCCCACAATCAATACAATTCCGTTTTATGAAGCCCTTAAAAAAGATAAGGTGGATTTATTTGCACTCACATAAAAAATGTTCACGAGATGTTACTGAGTGAACAAATAAAGTTACCGAGTACTACGCAAAGTATGACCCCGACCTACAAGAAATTTTAAATGTGTACATGTTGTGATCAGAGTTTGAAGGGTATATACTAGTTAATGGCGGGAATTTGGGGGAATAGGATTATAAAGCGGGGGAAGGTGGAGAGAGTTTCATTTTCTGTTGCATGTGATTTTGTAGGGGTTTTTTGCAACGTACATGCCCTTCGATAATTTATACGTATTAATTTTTCTAATAATATGATTGAAAGTGCTATGCATCGGAAAATCTGCAGAAACACATGGAGCAAATTATAAATTACGTACATTACGTATTACACATCAAAATATATATATATGAGATAAGCAAGAAAATGTGAAAAATACAAGGTAAAATAATAATGTTTATATTTGTATTAGGAGAGGGGAGTGCAGAAGAAATACACCTAGCTGTGAATGATTATCTCTGGGGCCTGGGGCCGCAGAGGCCTTTAAGTTTTATTTAATATGGTCCATCTCGGTATTGTTTGACAAGTGGAGGAAAGCCGTGCCTGTCAGTCATTCGTAAATTAGTGAGATGTGCACCGGCCTGGGGAGGAGAAGAACGAGGTTCTGATGCTAACTCGGTCCCTCCTCCTCTCTGAGTGTCCAGTTTTCTCCTCTATAAGGTTGGTAACTCTATCCAACTCCTCAAGGCCTCCCAGTTCTAACAAGCTATCATTTTACGAGTCTACCGAAGTCAAATTTCATTCGTGAAAAAAATAACCCTAATGGTATTTGGAAACTGCCTAAAAATGATACCACCTCACGAGCGACAACATTTCAAACCTTGGAGCGTTCCCTAGTGACATCCCCGGCGCCTGTTGCACACCCGTTTCGATTGCTTGGCCAGATAATAATCTATGTGCTGATGGCTGGCAGCAGCCAGCAAAAAGTGTCTGGGGTTTTGCACAAGAGGAATGACCTCTGGTGGTTTCATGATCTAAAACAGCACAGGTCAAATTAGAAAGTGTTGCTGTTGTTGTTGTTGTTATTTTGTTTGTTTTGTACTTTTGTCAATACACAGAAGGTAGACATTCAATTCCTCCTTTGACCCGGTTCTCTGTTTTTACCAGTTCACAACCCCCCCCACGCCCCGCCCCCCCCCCATTCCAACCCTCTGCCCCATAGGCTCCTTGTTAGCGGCACTGACTCTCAGAAAGATTGTAACGTTCCTGAAAGCACACCAAAATCCAATTCTGCTCACCATTAATCCTTGTCTTCTCCAGCCCTCCACAGTACAATCGCCTCTCTATTTCATTCATTGCTCTCCCATCTACAACCTGCACATATTCGCAGTCAATCGGAGAAGTAATTACTTTTGTACGGGAGCCGCACAAACCAACTCTTATTTCCACTAGACACACAAATATCAATTAAGCATAAAATTCAATTTAGCATTGAAGGGGCTGCTGAACCTCCCACCAAAAAAAGAGAAAAACACCCAGTCCTGTTCTCGAACAGGATTTCAGGCCTCGCTTTGTTTTTTTTTTTTGTTTGTTTGTTTGTTTTTTAAGGGGGGAAAGGCAAGAATCCCTCCGAACAGTTAAAATTGTCCTATTTTTCATTCTGGGAACAATTTGCTTGGTGCAAAACTTAGGTTAAAAGCTGTAAGAATATATCCAGGAAATTTAGAAAAGGAAGTTCCACATTTTTCAGGGAAAACAACTGTTTTCTGTAAATCAGATAAAAATGACCATTTGAAGAGTATCGCTTGGATAGTAAAGGTAGAAATGTATTCAAGGTACGTGAGGTTTGGTAAGCATTAATTCTGCAAAAATAAGAAACTTGGTTCTGGCGACAGACACTCCTGGATCAGGCAACCATCTGAAATGCCTATGCTAACAGAAATCAAATATTGCAAAAAAAGTGAGAATCCTATTTCTTTACATAAATAATCAAATAATTTCTCCTCTATTATAATTGTTTTTCAAACACTTAAAATTTAACAAAATCCACTATCCTGGCAAATATACGAGAATCCTCCTGAGCCAAAATTGCAGGAGGACATTGTGTCTTGGGAAATGGTCCTCCCTTTACTGTTCCAAGTTCTGTTATTCTCTTAATGACCTGGTTTTCATTTGAAGTTGTGTGTGTGTGTGTGTGTGTGTGTGTACATGTATACAATACATCCACACAGACACAAATGCCCACATACCTGATACAAACAAGGGGGCTGGTCCTTGACCGGCCTGTCTTCCTCTTATTAATACAACTTCTAATCACACACCAGAGCCTATAATCTTGAACTTTGAAAAACAAAATACATTCATCGACGTTTGAAAAGTAACCCCCAAGAAATGCATTCCTAAATCCTTTAAAATAAACAAATTAAGCGTCCAAGAATAGGAATTCAAGGAGATTTAAATTTGAATTAGCTTAACTACTTTTGACAAGTTTACACATGAAAGACACCAAGATTGTATGTACTACTTGCTGCTTTAAGAAGTTTCATTCTGTCTGTCTATATAAAAAGTTTCGGCCAAAGTTAAATCAATCTCCTCTACTGATTTTCAACATTAGACAAATACCCAGCCCTTTTTTTCTTTTCTTTTTTTTGAACCCTGCTTTCAGCCTGACTTTTTCCCCAATTGAAATTCAGGCCCTCAATGGTTGGTTTTTCTTGGTTCTAAATGTTGATAAAAAAGGGTTTTCTCCACTCCCTCAATTTGATGTGACAGGCTTCTGACATGAATAATGGAAGCATTTCTTTCACAGGCAAATCAACTTAATTTAGCAAGCCTTTATACTCTCAGTGGGCAAGCCACAATCCCCAAGATTCCATGAGAGCCTTTAAGTTAGACGAAATCTTTAGAATTTGCAGAAAATGTATAAAGTAAACAACACTTATTTTGTCACAATACTTGAATAACTTTTATGCAGGAGTTACAGATGAATATATTACTTCCTAATCAGATCTTGATTTACAAGCAATTTACAAGCTCAAGGGAAACTAGCCCTCAGTTAGAAAAATACGAGAAGTCTCTACACAAATAAATTTTAAAGCCTAAAGATTGAAAACAAAACACAACGAAAAGCTGCGAACACAAGAAACAAACACCCTCTCCCTCTGAAAAACAAACAAACAAAAAAGACAAATAAAAACCATGACACATATACCTTGCAGGGCCGGGTGGAGTTTAGAACAGCATTACAGAAGAACTATTTGGAACAATCCTTTTAAAAAGCAGAATCTTGGGAGAACTGAAAGGGCAGCACTAAAAGGAAGAGATGCTACAGTCATTTCCACTTCCAAATTCAGGACACAGTTATCCGCCCTGAGAACATCTCAGGACAAAAAGAAGACACGGTAATAATGCATTAGTGAAAGAGGGATGGGACTCATAAGAATAAAAACGAAGACATATGCCTTCTGACTTGGCCATTAAGGAATGACTAAAACATGAAGACTCAGAGTGCAACAGATTTTGCATTAAAACAGTCTCTAACAGAATATGGAGGTTGGCATTTGCCCTCTGGCCTCCTGTACCGTTTATCTATGGGGAAGGTAGGAAGAAAGGAAAGAACACAGGACTGGGAATCTGGAGAGCTGCTCCCAGCTCAGCCAGAGCATTTCCTGTGACCTTAGACAAGTCGCTTCCCCTCTTTGGGCCTCTGATTCCTCTCCCGTGCAACGAGAAGGCAGAACGAGGTGATCGCTCAGGTTCCTTCCAACTCTAAAATGCTCGATGTCCATACCCCCCGTGACGAAAGTCTAGATGAGTAGTGATAAAAGTACCGTGTGACCGCTTATCATTCATAAGTCTTCAGGAGCGCTTACAGCTCTGGGATCGGGGCTCAGTAGGTTTAGTTTTGGATCCACCTTGAGCTTCCTCTGGCAGCTTTCCATCATTTACTGTTGGCCAGGATCTAAAACCCAGTATGCTTGTGTCTGCCAAGAAAGCCCCAGCGACTGAGAGTCTCTCGGAGCAAACGCAGTTCTTTTTATCCGAAACTGGTTTGCTTATCATCAATTCCTGAGGTTATTTACAAAATGGCAAATGACAAGTGGGAAGAGAATTTTACCCACGTGCCCACTTTTTGCAGGACTCTTGATGTATTACAACTTTGAGCATACAAATAAAAATACAACTCTGGCCCGATAAAATGCTCTTTTAATAAAGGCAGCTTCTGTTTTACTGTTATTTAAAATTTTTAGGATGATAGGTTCAAGTAAAAAAAATAGCTGCCTTCCTTAATGCCGGACTTCTCACCTTATATTTGAATCTCAATTTACACGTTAGTGTTGTGAGATTTATAAACTGGGAGGCAGCTGTTACAGTTAAAAAAAAAAAAAAAAGATGCTCTAAATTTCATATAATAAACCTACAGTGAACTATTTTCACATAAACATTACCCATGTTTAAAAAAAAAATACACACTCTACACATCTTTAAGCCCCCTCTCCACCCCCTCTCATAATTAGCTAATCAGCCAATTAGGGATTCCAACAATTACAAATGTCAGAGAAGGTAGAAAGGAAAGAAAACCAGGAACCTATCAAGGTAGAAGAAAACCCTTTTACTTTAAAGGGTGTCCACCATTAACCTCTGAAGAATTCTACTCCACCTTGACGAATTTGTTATTCCCAGTCTCGACCCCTCCCACCTTCTCTCCCTATTATAATTGTTAGGTCAGTTAATTGGCTGATTAAGGACACATTGGAATTTTTATTAACTGGCAATTAGAGTGCGACCCAAGGCATACAGAAGCCCTTCTCATTGGGAGTGTCACTTGAGTTACAAAGATTAAGAAAGTCAAATGGGTTGTAAAGTATGGTTTGGTTAATTCAGCCTTCTTGTGTGGATGTTTTAGCATCATCCATAGCTTTAATATCATCTCAGGTGTTTTCAAACCAAACTGCATCTCAGAGCAGCATTTAGTCTCCAAACAGGAAAAACAAAGGGGACGAATATTGTGTCATCACAAGCCCTAGATATGTTTCCGTGTGCTACAATAACAATGCCTATAGGGGTGCCTGGGTGGCTCAGTGGGTTAAGCCTCCGACTTCAGCTCAGGTCATGACCTCGCGGTTTGTGAGTTTGAGCCCCACATCGGGCTCTGTGCTGACAGCTCAGAGCCTAGAGCCTGCTTCAGATTCTGTGTCTCCCTCTCTCTCTCTCTGCCCCTCCCCTGCTCACACTCTGTCGCTCTCTCTAAAAAATAAATAAACATTAAAAAAAATTTTTTTAAATAACCAACGCCTATATTTTATTCACAACACTTGTCTTCTTTCTATGCAGGTCCATTCCAATAGAAGACGCAAGATCCCCCTTCGAAAAACCCACAGGAGTATGATACATGACAGGCCCTAATCCCCTCGAGGCAGTTAAATCCTCTGACGGTGCCTTGTCATAACTTCTCTAAGACAAGGTGGTGCTTGTGAAGTTCCACTACACAAGCCAAGGCAAATGCTCCCTTACAGTACAAAACCAGTTTGTGATATTACCAGAGAATGGGAACTTGCCATTAAAATTATGAACCAGTGAGGCAGAATGGAGCATATCAATAATCATGTGGGCAAGCAGTTGCAGGATGTACATGTGGAACTGGTTGGATAGTCCCAGAACAATGCTAGAGGCAGTATAAAGTAATAGTTAAACCCAAGAGCTTCGGATCAGATACGGCCCAAGTCAAAATTCTGGCTCTACCAGGTACTTAAAAACGTGACGCTGGGTTAGTTGCTCAGCCTGCGTGAGCTTCAGTTTTTTCATCTAAAAAAATGAGGATAATAACAGAAGCCATCTCATAAGTTTAATGGACGGATTACAAGATACTGCATGCAGACTTTATTTCAGTGCATGGCACATAGTAATTGCTCAATAAACAAAGGCTATTATTGGCATGACCGTCTTTCCTTGTTCAATTTACTGGCTGTTTGAGTAAACCAAGAGGCTCACGGGAACGTCTGCTGTTCTGTAGATGGTCTGAGAACTTAGGAAAACCTATAGGACAGACATCAGAGAACACAAGATCCCAGCGTGTGAAGGGTGGAAAGAGTTTGACCGTGGTTAAACCCAGGATTGGGAAATGTACCATTCCTGACAGCTAGGTCTGAATCAGGGTGACAGGACCGGGAAGGCCGTGGGGCCTGTCCAGTTGCTGAGGCCTGCCAGTTATTCACAAAACCTATTGCACTTTTCAAGTGAGCCACATGGAGAATTAGACCAGACAACTCGGCATCCCACGGGCACAGAGGTTAAAAGCATGGACTGTGGAGCCAGACTGCTCGGGTTGTGGTTTTGTTTTGTTTTTAAAGACTTTTTTTTTTTTTTATGTAATCTCAACACCTAACGTGGGGCTCAAACTTCCAACCCCAAGGTCGAGTTGCACACTCTACCGACTGAGCCAGCCAGGCACCCCAATGGGGTTTTCTTAAGTAAACGCTACCCCCAGTGTGGGGCTCAAACTCCCGACCCCAAGATCAACAGTCACATGCTCCACCGACTGAGCCAGCCAGGTGCCCTGGACTGCTTAGGTTTTAATTTCTGCTGTCACTAGCTGTTTGACCTTAGGCAATGGAGTCAGCCTCTCTGTGCCTCAATTTCCTACTCTGTAAAAGAGGGGACGGTATGAGGTCCTCACTTGCAATCCACGTTATACAAATGAAATGAGTTCATGTTTGTAACTCTTCAAAGAGCGCCTGGCAAAAATGCGCTTTATACAGATTTCTGTTAAATTAAATAAATAAATACAGCCTGTGACAGAAATCTATATAAGGCGCATGAGTGCTTATGAGACATGATGATGGACTTGATCCTTGCAGCAGCTGTGCAAGACGGCAACGAGATGGCCAGCGGCCCGAAAAGGAAGACAAAAATGGAGCCAGGAGTCCAAAAGCCGGTACCCGCTTTTCTCGTTACCGGCTTAATACCCCCACGCCACACAGGGACATACGGTACCCGTCACCTTTGTTAGTCCCCTAACCAGAGACGGAAAGGGCGGTAAACAGTGGGCAACACTGGAAAGGCAGTGAAGCCTATCTTTGAACCTTGATTCTTTCAGAACTCTCCCTCACCTCAGGAGTTACTTTCTCCTTTCCCTCCAACACCCAAGTATTAAACCCACTCGTGTAAAAAAAAAAAAAAAA
>NC_064817.1:110617604-110661210 GCF_023721935.1 Panthera uncia | reverse complement strand
AAAAAAAAAGTGACGAACAACATAGTGTGAAAAGTATGCACCTGGCTGTATGTGTGTGTGTTGCATGATCTGAAAGGATGCATTAAAAACGTTAACAGGGGCGCCTGGGTGGCTCAGTCGGCTAAGCGTCGGACCCTGGATTTTGGTCGGGTCACGATCTCACGGTTCGTGAGTTCGAGCCCCACATGGGGCTCGGTGCCAACAGTGCAGAGCCTGCTTGAGATTCTGTCTCTCTTTCTCTCTCTGTCCCTCCCTCGTTCTCTCGTGCGCTCTCTCAAAAATAAATAAATAAACTTTAAAAATGTTAAATGACTGATTTTGGCAAGGAGGATACGGCACCTGGAATTGAAGGAGACTTACTTTCTAGTGTGTACCCGTTTTCCTATTTGAATTCTGTAACCGTGTACACATCTTACCTTTTCAAATGAAAAATGCCTTCTTCTGAGCCTCTATTACCTAGAATTGAGATCTATTTTTATACTGTGTCAGGAGCTTGACTTTGGAAGGAGGAAATTCATCACTTCCCTATGTTTGACCCTGACAACGTTGCTAACCTTCCACCAACCTTCTGATTCTTGAATTGAGGGAGGATAGTTTGGACAAGAAAAGGGAGTGGAAGGGCAAGAAGGCGATGACTTGGAAGTTAAGGATATGTGAAAATTAATACAAGGAAATCTCACTAAAATGGAATTCGGAGGCCACAGGGGGAGCACTCAGGCCCTACCATTGGTGGTCAACTGCAGACAAAGGGAGGGACATCCTTTGCAAGTGGATATTCCTCTAGGTACAATGTTTGTCCCCCAGCAGGAGAAAGGATTTCTCCTCTCCCAGCAACGGCCTGGCCAATAAGAAACTATCACAACTCAGCCAATGAGAAGCCACTATACTTGGGACTCCCAGTTTGCTCCAATGTGGAGCATCGAATCTCTCATAGAAATTGCTGGTGGGAATCCAACGTGGTTCCAACCACTATGGAAATATGTATTCATACACACACACACACACACCATAGTCCTGCCATGCTATTTGAAAGTAAAATAAAATATGTAAATATATATACAATAAATAAACATACGTAAATAAGATTAAATAAATATATACAAATAAGATTAAACATGCAATTAACATACAGGCCAGCATCCACTTCTAGGTGTCTACTCAAAAGAAATGAAAATGTACGTCCAGAAAAGACATACACTCAAAAGTTCATTGTAGCATTATTCATAATAGTCCCAAACTGGAAAAAATTCAAATATGCATCAACCGATAAAGAAATGAACTGCACAATTAAAAAAAAAACCGATAGACCCAACAATGTGGATGAATTTCAAAAAATATTTTGCTCAGTAAAACAATCAAACCCAAAAGGGCACAGTGACAGAAAGCAAACCAGTGGATGTTTGAGGCCAGGGGTCTTGGGAGAATACAAAAGAGTGCAAGGAACTTCCTTAGGGTCATGGAGCTGGTCTGAAATTGGATTACGGTGGTGGTTACATGACTTTGTACAATTTCTAAAAATCATCTGATACACTTAAAATGGGTGGATCTTACTGTATAGAAATTGCAGCTGAGGAGAGTTGAAAATTTGCTCAAAAGGAAAGATTTTATGTTTCCTTTGCGCCCAACGTGCCCATCCATGCTAGCTGCCCAGAGTCAGTTTGGGAGAAATCCGCCAAGTAGGCGATAATGTCAGAAAGCTGCCTGGTGGAGAATCCACAGCCCATGTAAACTGCTTTGCTTTGGAGAACTTTCCTTTCTTCTAAACGTTAGCCATCTGAGATGGTTCCTCTTCCCATCTCCCGGTCTTTCCCAAGGCTTCCTTCCTCCCGTCAGAGTCTAAGCTATATGTATTTATTTAGTTTTCATTTTATTTCGTTTGAGAGAGAGAGAGAGAGAGCACGAGTGCACATGAGTAGGGGAGGGACAGACAGACAGAGAGAGAGAGGGAGAGAGAGAATCCCAAGCAGGCTCTGCGCTGATGGCCCCACTCGGGGCTGCATCTCACGAACCGTGAGATCATGGCCTGAGTGGAAATCAAGAGTCGGATGCTTAACAGACTAAACCACCCAGGGGCCCCTAAGCTATATGTATTTAAACTCCTAATTTCCCTTTCCATTTTTCCGTCCACCTCTCTGTTCCCCACATTTCAGTCGCAAATTCTTTGCGGACGCTACACGGGAATACGGCTTCCGTTTTTCACTTGTAAGCACGGTCCTCGACATTTTTACCATTTATAGCCTTCCCCCCCCTCCTGCTCTTGAATTCCTTTGCTCTCACCTGTTCCCATCACAGCTCAAATGTTCCTGTCCACCACCTCGTTGAAGGATAGAGCATGGGGCCCGAACCCCCACACGTTATCCTCCGGGGTAACCTAATGCGCCTACACATTACACAGCCCATCCCCGAGAGTGTAGCCACAACTTGGAAGAGCAAGATGCCACTGGACGCTCAGAGCGGTCCAGCAAGCTTCTTCACAAAGTGGCCTCTCCAATCCTTGGGACCAAGGAGATGCGCCATTCATCCTCACGAGGATTTAACGTATGCATCTTTGACGGCGCCCCAGAAACCTCTGAAGCGCATCAGGACTTTCCTTCAGTGAAGTTCACACTAAGCCAAGGGAGCCCCGTTCAACTTCCCGTCTCAAGTTACACTCAGGTCTGCGCTCAGCTGAGCACACTTAGACAAGGTCAAAACATGTACATCCAGAAATAACGTGAGGACTGCCTATCAGATTGGTAAAGATTAAACAGGTTTATAAGGCCCAGTTGGCGGATTTATGGGTAAAGCACATACTTTATATGCTGTTGTCGCATATATACATCGTGTTAATATATACACAAATACACAACAGTGTGTGAAAATCTGTGTTGTGCTTCTGAGACAGTAATTCAGCGACAGAGTCAGAAATTTTTCATGAGCATACTCTTTGACACAGCAATTCCCCTTCTAGGAATTCGTGAAGAGCATAGGATCTATAGTAAGACAGACCCGAATCTGAATCCAGACCCCACCACCTTCTTCCTATATGACCTCTCTCAGTCGTAGTTTTCCCATCTATAAAATCAGGGCAAATCATGGCACCCTGGCCACACTGGGAAGAACATGGGCGTGTGTTATACTGTCTTTTACCAGTAAGATGAGCAGCTGTCTAGGACCAAGGGGATTTCCAGGATGTGAAACGTTTAGTGCTAAATCCAGGAAGGTCCTGGACAGACTGGAACAGGGCCCACATCACCTCTTTCAAGAGCTGCAATTTCTTTTAAAGTTCATTGATTTATTTTGAGAGAGAAGAGTGAGCGTGTGAGTGTGGGACAAGCAGAGAGAGAGAGAGGGAGACAGAGAATCCCAAGCGGGCTCCACACTCAGCACGGAGCCTGATGCGGGCCTCGATCCCACGACCACGAAATCATGCCCCGAGCCAAAACCAGGAGTCTCACGCTTAACCAACTGAGCCAGCCAGGCGACCCCAGGAGCTGCAATTTTTGGACTAGTCCGTTGTACAAAGTATCAGAACCCTTCCATATAACCATCTGGACCATTTATGAAGTACCCGCTACACCCTAGGCCCCTTAAATAAATCAGTGGCTCTCATACCTGAAGGTGCATCACAATTACTTGTAGGGCTCATTAAAACAGATTTCTGGGCCCCACCCCCAGAGACTGATTCAGGAAGTCATGGAAACGCATACCAGCTGCAGCGAAGATTGCAACCAGAGGCAAGAAGGTGGGCATAAGTGGGGACTCACAAGATGGAAACGACAGGTATACACCACGCAGTTCTGAACCGACACCGGCCTCCCTAACAATACTGTCTCCTAGAACAGGGAGCCCCGTCTCATTCATCCTTGATGTGTACGCCCGAGTGTGCCTAGCCCAGTACGAGGGGCACAGCAGGTGCTCAACAAACCTCAACAACTATTTTCCTTAACGCTTTCTTCGAGGAGATGGGCCTTCTAAGCATAAGCTGGGGTCACGCCCATTACCCCACCTGACTGGTCTGCTACCCGATTTCAAGACATTTATCCCGAGATCTGCTCGCACGGTGACAGGATGGGCTTTACTGACTGGCCTTTCATCCATCTCTCCCGGGTTGACGGATCCTTATCTAAGCCCTGGAGAGACCGCCGAGTGAGATCAAGGGCTACTGCCTCGGCCAGAGCTGGGTGCAGATCACCGCTCTGTGCACGTGGGCAAATTCACTTTGGTCTCTTTTATCTGAAAAGCAGGGGTGGACATCCTCCCAGTTTTGGCGGATGCTGGTGGGGATGAGAGGAGGACAGCGGCACCTTGACACAAGCCCAGCACAGTGTGTCGGCTGTCATTACTCACAATGCCTGCCCCACGGTGCTGCTGTGCCACCACAGGATGTGGTGGGGGAGGGAGCCCAGGACCCCTGCAGAGTTGTACGTGGCCACTTCCTAATTGCCCAGCAATCCTAGAACACGGGCGGCAGGAGCTTGAAAGGGAAGGATGCTCAGAGCGCAATCCCAAGGACGTCTCACTGCTCTAGGAAGAACTCGGTATCAGCTAAGCCCCTAGTGGGCAAGCAGAACACCTAATAGGCCAGAGTTCAGGCATCCGGGCACCAGAAAGCCTGGTCTGCAAAAGTCGGCAATGGGCTGTGATGACGATCAAATAAATTAATTCACGTAAAGCACTTAGCACAAGGCCTGGCCACTAGGACATGTTCAGTGACTGCCAGCCACTATTACAAGAGCCACGGCTCCCACCCCTGAAGGTGCCAGCTGGTGTCAAAGCCCGCCCGCTAATGCGACCCTGACTAAACTTGTAGGGAGTGGCCTACAATGGTGGTATTCGTAGATTACTAACCAGGCCCCACTGCCTCAAAATCCCCTCCACGGCTCCAGATGTCACAATGCCACACCATCATTGTTAGAAATGCACTCCTCAAGAAAGGGGAAGCCTCACGCACCGTTGGTGGGAATGCAGGCTGGTGCAGCCACGCTGGAGAACAGTATGGAGGTTCCTCAAGAAACTGAAAATAGAACTACCTTACGAGCCAGCAATTGCCCTACTAAGTATTTATCCAAAGGATACAAAAGCACAGATTTGAAGGGGTACATGCAGCCCGATGTTTACAGCAGCATTATCAACAATAGCCAAACTCAGGAGAGAGCCCAAATGCCCATCGACTGATGAACAGATAAAGAAGATGTGGTTTATCTATACGATGGAATATTACTCAGCCATCAAAAAGAATGAAATCTTGCCGTTGGCAATGACATGGATGGAGCCAGAATGTATCATGCTAAGCAAAGTAAGTCTATCAGAGAAATACAAATACCATAGGATTTCACTCATATGTAGAATTTAGGAAACAAAACAGATGAATATATGGGAAGGGGGGAGTGGAAAGAGAAGAGAGAGAAACAAGCCACAAGAGAGGGAAACAAACCACAAGAGACTTAACGATAAAGAACAAACTATGGGTTGACGGAGGGAAGTATGTGGGACATGGGTTAGATGGGGGATGGGCACTTGTGATGAGCACTGGGCGTTGTATGTAAGTGATGAATCACTGAATTCTACTCCTGAAACCAATATTGCACTGGATGTTAACTAACTAAAATTTAAATTAGAAAGAAAGGAAGGAAGGAAGGAAGGAAGAAAGAAAGAAAGAAAGAAAGAAAGAAAGAGAAGGAAGGAAGGAAGAAAGAAATGGCTCCTCATAGAATGAGTGGCAAATATATACTTGTCCTGCGGACTCCTTCCTGCGTGCAGGCACACATCACCGAGGAAGCACTCTATCCCACTGGCCCAGATAAAGCCTCTTTACATGGTACTCCACGCAGTAATTGCCAGAAGACCTGAGGTGGCCTGGGAGTTCTACCACTTGCCTGCCCAACATACAGGTTCTCTCTCATTGCTTTTTTTTTTTTTTTTTCAGATTCAGTTTTACGATTAAATTTATCTGTCACTGTTTCTATTTTTATTGAAATCTCTATTAAGATCATGGTGGATTCCCATGCAGTTGTAAAGGATTATACAGAGATGTCTCGTGTACCCTCTCTCTGCCCAGGCTCCCCCAGGGGTAACATCTTAGAAACTATAGTACAAACAACATATCGATATTACTACCATCTACTGATTTATTCACATTTCCCCAGTTTCACTTGTACCCATTTATGTATATATACGTGTGTCTTCATTTCTATGTAATTTTATCGCATACGTAGGTTCATGTATCTAGCGCCACAGTCGAGATACTGAGCTGTTCTTTCACCACTCGGATCCCTCCTGTTACCCTTTTAGAATCACATGCACCTCCCCTTCCCAGGCTCCAGTCCCCATTCCTAATCCCTAGCAACCACTATCTGTTTGCTGTTTCTATAATTCATCATTATGAGAATGCTATATAAATAAAATCATAGAGTATAAACCTTTTGGGATCGGCTCTTTTCACTTAGCATCATGCTCCAGCACGCCATCCAGATTGTTCCACGTCTCAATAGCTCACTCATATCACTGCTGGGTCATATTCCACAGTGGATTTCCCACACGGAAGAGCGTCTGAGCTGTTTCTACGTTTTTGTTTTTGTTTTTTGCTATTACAAATAAAGGTGCTCAGAACATTCGTGTACAAGTTTTGACACGACCATAAATCTGCATTTTCTGGAACAAATGCCCAGGAGTGAAACTGCTAGGTCATACAGTAGTTGCATGGTCATTTCATAAAAGAAAATGCCAAACTGTTTTCCAGAATGGCTGTACCATTTCACATCCCCACTACATTCCCATCAGCGATGTACAAATGATCCAGTTCCTCCATATCCTTGCCAGCATTTCGTGTTTTCACGAATTTTCTATTCTGTTCCGTTGATCCATGTGTCTATTTTGGTGCTAGCGCCATACTATTTTGATTACTACCGCTTGGTAATGTAGCCTGAAATCCGGAATTGTGATGCCTCCAGCTCTGCTTTTCTGGAGAAATCTCCTAACTAGATCCCTGCCCCTCCAACACATGCTCTGAGATTAGTAAATAAATCTCCTGTACACCCTAGTCATTTTTCAAACTGCTGCATCTATGCTATATCTCAGCAGTGCTGTCTGTTGTGGTGTCTCTTTAAGGGCAAGGACTCTTAGAGATGAGACCGCTGACTTTTAAATTTTTTTTAATGTTTAATTTTGAGAGAGAGAGAGACTGACAGAATGCGAGTGGGGGAGGGGCAGAGGAGACACAGAATCCGAAGCAGGCTCCAAGCTCTGAGCTGTCAGCACAGAGCCCGACGCGGGGTTCGAATTCACAAACCGCGAGACCATGACCTGAGCTGAAGTCGGACGCTGAACGGACTGACCCACCCAGGCGCCCGAGACTGCTGACTTTTAAAATTCCACTGATTATAAGAACTTGCAAAGTTAGATCCCTCTGGTCTTCAGAGCCAAATGTCATGGGGATATGTCTTCCCAGCGTGGGTCTCCTGTGCCTGGGGTGCCTGGTAGGGGGTCTGCTCCTCTCCTCCCTCTGTGCCCTCCACATCCTTCCCTCCTGCAGACACTCTCACATTGTCAATTTGGCTCCCACCAATATGGCCTCTTCAGTACGGCTTCCTTTCTACATTTAGCTATGGAGAGTCTGTTTTTTTTTTTTTAATTTTTTTTAACATTTATTTATTTTTGAGACAGAGAGAGACAGAGCATGAACGGGGGAGGGTCAGAGAGAGGGAGACACAGAATCTGAAACAGGCTCCAGGCTCCAGGCTCCGAGCTGTCAGCACAGAGCCCGACGCGGGGCTTGAACCCACGGACCGCGAGATCATGACCTGAGCCGAAGTCGGCCGCTTAACCGACTGAGCCACCCAGGCGCCCCAAGGAGAGTCTGTTCTGACAGTCTTTGGGTCATTTTCTGGGTTATTCACATTCATGTGGGTGTTATCTAGGTGTATCCATGGGACAAGGTGAGCCTAACATCCTCTTACTCCGCCATCTTCCCTGGAAGCTGGTATTTATGCCCATTTTTAATTTTGTGAGGCCCTTTTGCACTGTTTTCCGCAGGGGCCGCACCAGTTCACATTCCTACCAACAGTGCACGAGGGTTCCTTGTTCTCCACATCCTTGCTATGTCTTATCTTATGTCTTATCTTACCTTATGTCTGGTAGAACATTTGCTTTTACTGTGTTGTGAATTCCTAGTCCTTTGTCGGATATATAGTTTGCAAATGTTGTCTCCCAGACTGTAGACTGTCTTTTCATTCCTCTTTGCTTGGGCTTTGGCAGAACAAATGTTCTTATTTTGATGAGGTCCAATTTATAAATGTTTCCTTTTATGGAAGATGCTTTTGACCTTGTGATTTCAGATAAGGCACAGTTGATCGGTCCTCTTTGTCTTTTACATCTCCACCCTAGAGGTTTTCGGGGTTGGGGATCAGCACCTAATCGTTACATACCAAGCATGTGCCAAACATTATTTCATTTGATCCTTCCAACCACCCTATGCGATAGATGCCATTACTATCCGCATTTTACAGGTGAGGAAGCTGAGACACAGAGGGACCTGGGGATTTGCCCAAGGTTCCACAACTAGGAACTGGAAAAGCTGGCACAAAATCTTGGTCTGCTGCTGCTTCCAAAGCACCTGACTTTGTCGTCATTTCAAGTTTCCAGCGGGCGACCTAAAATTCGACTTGTGGCGTACAGCGTGTTTATAAATCTGACTTCAGACGTGATCATGTACCCGACACATGTTCCCATCCAATTACTAGGACAAAAAAGAACAGAGACAACAAGGGATGCAAAAGCAGAAGGGCTCCCATGCCCCCCACTTGTGCTGTGCTCCACACCCAGTCCCTCCTGCTCATACTCCCAACCCTACCGCACACCCAACGGGTGCCGCCTGCCCTCTGGCTGGCATGAGTCTTGTGGCTTGGCCTAGTCTGCTAGGCCCGTGCACATCCATCCTTCAGAAGCCCTCTAATCTGGCCCCAAGCTTTATTGCATTTGTCTGGATTCCTGGGTTCAAATTCCTGCTGCGTCCATGTAGGTAGAGGAGTCTCATACCCACCAATGGCTCCTAAGGCCTATGTTGCCCCCACTGATTCCCTCCCCTGTATGCCCCAAAAAGGCTTCTCAACAATTGCTAATAATTTTGAAACAAACTGACTTCCCTAGCACAACACACACTATAACCCGAGGTTAATGGTCTGCTCTATCACCTGTTGATGCTTTAGCTCTTCTGATTCTACAAATACATTTCCTTAAAAATTGGCATTGTCTATGATTGAAAATCAAGCTATTTTTCTTTCCTTCTTTACTGAAAAAAAAGGGGCTTCTCACCAGCTCTACTGATCACGGAGACAGCTACCTGCCCACATCTGTCTCTTCCCTTCCCTTCTCTTTCTGGCCTGTGGGTTTGGGATAAGAAGCTCATTTTGGATTTAGGCTCCAGGGCTAAGAACCTTCACATTCCTTTGGTTTTTGGTACGTTTGTTTCAAATGCTTTCCAAAGACCTAGACTATTCTCAGAAATTTAATCTTACAGGGGCGCCTGGGTGGCTCAGTAGGTTAAGTGATTGACTCTTGATTCGAGCCCCACGTCGGGCTCTGCACTGACAATGCAGAGCCTGCTTGAAATTCTCTCTCTCTCCCTCTCTCTTTGCCCCTCCCCTGCTGTCTCTCTGTCTCTCAAAATAAATAAATAAACTTTTTAAAAAATGTTTATTTATTTTTTGAGAGACAGAGAGACAGAGCATGAGCAGGGGAGGGGCACGGAGAGAGAGGGAGACACAGAATCCGAAGCAGGCTCCAGGCTCCGAGCTGTCAGCACAGAGCCCGACATGGGGCTTGAACTCACCAACCGTGAGATCATGAGTTGAGCTGAAGTCGAATGGTGCCCCTACATAAATTAACGTTTTTAAAAAAAGAAATTTAATCTTACAGATTTCTCTCCTTCAATAGCTTCTCTCTTCTGATGCCACGGCCCAAATTTTATTTTAAGATCCTTTCTTGAAAGCCATGCGTTTCATCTGCTCATTCATTCATCATTCATTCATTCATTCATTTAACATTTTCTTCCTGAGACCCTATTCTTTGCTAAGTACTGTGCTAGGCACTGGGGATACAGCATATAACAAGGTAGGCACAGACCCTGGTGTCCTAAGTCTGCTTTCTTTCTGGAAAAAATTATTATTACAAAAATCATTACTGGCTCCGGTCTTCACCCCCTGGGTTTTTCTCCTCCTTCCACACTCAAACCTTTTGCTCTAGTGCAACTTGGATTAATCACCTTTTCCCTAAACTTGCACTGGGCTTCCCCCCACCACACACACAGCCTTTTTACATTCTCTTCCCTCTAACAATTTGCCACCCCATTTCTAGTAATCCCCACCTACCACAATGTCGACGATGACCTCAAGACCCAAATAAAATCCTGCCTCGTTAATTGAGGCTTTCTCCATAATCCTTGCTGTACATGTTTCTCCCTCTCTGGAGAGTACGGGGCACCACTCATGAAATTAGCTCTACACACACTGCTTTATGTTCTAGGTATATTTCATGCCCACATGAAAGACAGCAGAACCCCTGAGGGGAGGGCTTACTTCTGACATGTCTTCCTGCCCCTTGCACATGTCAGTGTCCTCAACATAGCAGGCATGAAATGTGCGCTCAGCAGGCGAATGGCTTACCTAGAGCTGTTTGTTTCACAAACACTTGGGTAGCAGTTACTTTGCACGAGGCACTGTTCACTTAGGTGGCATTTACCAAGTGTCACACGCTGCTCCAACATCTTGAAAGACATTACCTCCCTGGATTGCGACAGGAGCCCTCGGAGGCACCTACTATTAGGAGCCACGTTTGACAGATAAGCAAAGCGAGACTCAATGTGTTGCCCAGGCCCAAGGTACCCCACCCGGTAAATGTCAGAGCCAGGATTCAAACCCAGGCAACCTGCCTCAGGCCTGAGCTCTCAGCCCTGGACCTCTTAACAAGGCCTGGAATGATACGCCTAATGTGGATCCTACAGAGTAGCGAATATGGAACCCAGATCCGATTGTTTTTGGCCGTCCATGGCTTCCCCAGCCATATTCTTCACAAGAACTATGCTTCAAAGGGGTGCTGGGGCAAACAAAATTACACAGTGCTGAATTAAACGGAGTCTCTCTACAGCCTTTATGAAGGACAGAACTCCTTCGGTCCTCTGTCAGCGTCCCAAGTTTTATTTTCATTATTGCCTTCCCATCCCCAGGAGTATCTTCAGACATTTTCCCCCTAATTGCCCCCTCATGAAATGCTGATGTCACAGATACACTGTATATCTGTTAACGTACTGTATGTATGTATATCTATGCTTTACACATAAAGTGATTTTTTTTTCATCACCCAAGAACCAACGTTCTCCTCTCTTTGGGGACAATATTGGCTTGTTAACCATCCATGCTCAGTGTTGACAAGCACTGAATCCCCCTAGTGTCTAAGAGGAGAGGGTAAGCAGGATACTCACCCCTATTTGATGCAAGATTTTCAGGATCACTTCAGTAAAGGAACACACATTTGTAGCACTGCTTAGAGCTAATAAGAACTATGATCATATCCACAACAACAACAATCCTGTGATGGATGTTGGGGAGAGAAAATGATTCAATCCCAGCCTCAAGTTCTGAGAGATCAAACTAATCATCAGTAAGATACATTTCTTAGAACTCTCCAAGCCTCAGTTTCCTCATCTGTTAACAGGGGCAATACACCTTTAAGGAGTCTAAGGGGCTTCTGTGAGACCACGAAGGACTGAACCCTGTAAAGTATCAGACAATATGCAAAGGTAGGTGGCAAAGTTACAGACACCCAAAGGGAAATGGGTTCGACTCTTTTGAAGACTGAATTGAAGAGTCATTTTTACTTTATGTGAACTTTTAATAATAAATACTGCAATGTCTGCCCGAGTATTGGATCCCTCATACAATAAAAGCATCCTCTGCCTAGACCGGAGTCTCTAACTGGAGCCATAGGAGCAAAACTCACATAACTGAAAGTTAAGGAGAATCTTCTCATTGTCGCCCCCATAGAGAACGTCAGTCTTCCAGATAGATAAATACAGTACATGCAAATGAAACATTTTGTCCAGCATTTCCCAAACAGGATCCACTCCAGACTTGTGGGAGTGAACAGGTATGGCTGGGAAGTTGTATTTTTTTAAGTTTATTTATTTACTTATATTTTAGTAATCCTTACACCTGACATGGGGCTTGAACTCTAGACCCCAAGATCAAGAGCTGCATGTTCTTCTGACCGAGCCAGCCAGGTGCCCCTGGAAGTTGTGTTTCTGACAAGCTCCCAGGTGAGTCCCACGACCTGCAGTGTTAGAAAACTACTTTCACCCAATCCCCTGGCCTTCCGAGCCTTGCCTTCACTGTTAGCACCAATTAATTTATTCCTTCATTTATCCCACAAGTTTTCTGGAGTGAGCCTCATATGCTAGGACCCACACAGCCACACTGGAGTACAATCCCTGGGCCCTTCCTCTCATGAAGCTTGAATTCAGGAATGGAAGATTGACATTGAGCAAAACATTACAAGGCAACGCGGGCCACGGGAAGGGAGGTTCTGGACCAGAGGCGAGGCTGGAGAGGTGTGTGAGAGGCTGGGGAGAGCGTTGGGGGGAAATGTTAAGGATTTTGGAGGTTATGGTAAAGCTGTTAAAAAGTTGAGTGACAGGGCGCCTGAGTGGCTCAGTCGGTTAAGCATCCGAGAATTGGTTTCCATTCAGATCATTATCTCATGGTTCATGAGTTTGAGCCCCGTGTTGGGCTCCACGCTGACAGCATGGGGCCTGCTTGGGAGTCTCTCTCTCTCTCTCTCTCTCTCTCTCTCTCTCTCTCTCCCTTCTCCACTCATGCTTTCTCTCTCTCCTCTCTCTCTCTCTCAAAATAAACTGAAAAAATATAGAATGACATGGCAAGATTTACATTTTTTAAAAATACTTATTTATGTTTGAGAGAAAGAGAGAGAGAGAGAGCGGGGGAGGGAGACACAGAATCCGAAGCAGGCTCCAGGCTCAGAGCTGTCAGTGCAGAGCCCGACACGGGGCTTGAACCGGCAAACTGTGAGATCGCGACCTGAGCCAAAGTCAGACGCTTAATGGACTGAGCCACCCAGGTCCCCCTAGATTTACACAAACTCACAGAACACAGCTTATAAGCAAACCAGGGTCCATGTGTTTAAACACACTCTCACTCCTCTAAAGGATCACCCTACACTGTGAAATCGGATGCTCTTCAGGGCAGAATGAAATGGAGGGGCACGAACTGATGTAAGACTAGTTAGGAGGCCATGGCAGGTGTCCAGGTGAGAGATACTCGTGGTAATAGAGACAGAAATCCAAAATTCGAGAAACGCTTAGGATCAAAACCAGTGGCTTTCAACCCTGGCTGCACACTGACTCACCTGAGGGAGCTTCAAAAAAGAAACGTCTGGATTCCTACTCCCAGAGATTTGGATTGCGTCGGTCTGGGCACCGAAAAAAATTTTTTAATATAATTTATTGTCAACTTGGCTAACGTACAGGGCGTAAAGTGTGCTCTTGGTCTTGGGGGTAGATTCCCGTGGTTCATCACTTACATACAACACCCCGTGCTTATCGCAACAAGTGGGCACTGAAGTTTTTAAAAGCTCCTCAGGGGCGCCTGGGTGGTTCAGTCGGTTAAGCGTCCGCCTCTTGTTTTCGGCTCAGGTCATGATCTCATGGTTTGTGGGTTCAAGCCCCGCATTGGGCTCTGTGATGGCGGCCAGCTCTGTGCCAGCACAGAGCCTGCTCTCCCACCTTCTCTCTCTCTCTCTCTCTCTCTCTCTCAATAAATAAATACACGTTTTATATTTTTATTTATTTAAAAAAAATTTTTTTTAACGTTTATTTATTTTTTTTTAATTTTTTTTTCAACGTTTTTTATTTATTTTTGGGACAGAGAGAGACAGAGCATGAACGGGGGAGGGGCAGAGAGAGAGGGAGACACAGAATCGGAAACAGGCTCCAGGCTCCGAGCCATCAGCCCAGAGCCTGACGCGGGGCTCGAACTCACGGACCGCGAGATCGTGACCTGGCTGAAGTCGGACGCTTAACCGACTGCGCCACCCAGGCGCCCCACGTTTATTTATTTTTGAGACAGAGAGAGACAGAGCATGAACGGGGGAGGGTCAGAGAGAGGGAGACACAGAATCTGAAACAGGCTCCGGGCTCTGAGCTGTCAGCACAGAGCCCAACGCGGGGCTCGAACTCACGGACCGCGAGATCATGACCTGAGCCGAAGTCAGCCGCTTAACCGACTGAGCCACCCAGGCACCCCTATATTTTTATTTTTTTAACATTTATTTATTTTTGAGAGAGAGAGATAGCGCATGAGTGGGACAGGGGCAGAGAGAGAGAGGGAGACACAGAATCCGAAGCAGGCTCCAATCTCTGAGCTGTCAGCACAGAGCCCGACGCGGGGCTCGAACCCACAAACTGCGAGATCATGACCTGAGCCGAAGTCAGACATTCAATCGACTGAGCCACCCAGGAACCCCGAATAAATAAACATTTTTCAAAAATAAATAAAAGGTCCTCAGATATTCTAGCATGCAGGCAAAGTTAAGAACCACTAGTCTCAACCAGTACTTCTAAGACTTTAATGTGAAGAAAAATAAATTTAAAGTATTTTTCCAGCTTTATGGAAATGTAATAATTGACATACAACTTTGTGTAAGTTTAAAGTATCCAAATGTGATGATTTGGTATATGCATATATTGTGAAATGATTAACACAATAAGGTTAGTTAACACATCTTTCACCTCACATAGTTACTTTTTTTTCTGTCTTTGTCTGGCTTATTTCACTTAGCATAATGCCCTCAAGGTTCACCCAAGTTGTCACAAATGGCACTATTTCTTTCTCTTTAATGGCTGAGCAATATTTATATATAAAAACAGACTGGTACAAATCAAGGCCACGATGAGCTATCACCCCACACCTGCCAGAATGGCTAAAATTAACAACACAGGAAACAACATGTGTTGGCCAGGATATGGAGAAAGGGGACCCCTTTTACACTGTTGGTGGGTTGCAAGCTGGTGCAGCCTTTCTGGAAAACAGTATGGAGGTGCCTCAAAAAGTTAAAAATAGAACTACCCTAGGACCCAGCAATTGCACTACCAGGTATTTATCCAAAGGATACAGAAATACTGATTCGAAGGGGTACATGCACCCCAATGTTTATAGCAGCAAAGGGGTACATGCACCCTGATGTTTATAGCAGCATTATCAACAATAGCCAAATTATGGAAAGAGCCCAAATATCCACTGACCGATGGATGGATAAAGAAGACGTGGCATATACATACAATGGAATATTCCTCAGCCATCAAAAAGAATGAGATCTTGCCATTTGCAATGACATGGATGGAGCTACATACAGTGTATTATGCTAAGTGAAATAAGTCAGTCAGAGAAAGACAAACACCATATGATTTCACTCATATGTGGAATTCAAGAAACAAAATAGATGAACATTGGAGAAGGGAAAAAAGAAAGAGAGAGGGAGGCAAACCATAAGAGACTCTTAACTATAGAGAACTATGTCAAACTGAAGGTTGATAGAGGGAGGTGGGCAGGGGATAGGCTAGATGGGTGATGGTATTAAGGAGGACACTTGTCATGAGTACTGGGTGTTGTATGTAAGTAATAAATCACTAAATTCTACTCCTTTTTTAATGTTTATTTATTTTTGAGAGAGAATGCGAGCAGGGGAGGGACAGAGCGAGGGGGTGAACAGAGGATCAAGAGAGGGCTCTGCGCAGACAGCAGCAAATCCAATGTGGGGCTTGAACTCCCGAACCATGAGATCATGACCTGAGCCAAAGTTGGATGCTCAACCAACTGAGCCACGTAGGTGCCCCACTAAATTCTATTCCTGAAACCAATATTATCCTATGTGTTAATAAACTAGAATTTAAATAAAAACTTGAAACAAAAAATAAAATAAAATAAAATAAAATAAAATAAAATAAAAATAGATTGGAAACAACCTGTCAATAGACAATTGACACAAAGAATACAAAGGAACATCCAGAGGAATATGAGAAAATCCAGGGTGTGTGTTGTTGTAAAAGACAAGGGAAGAAAATTTGGAGGAGGACATGATCAATAATGTTGAATGCTGCTGAAAAGTCAAGTAAGTGAAAGCTTTGAAGTTTCCATTAGTTTTGGCAAGAAAGAGATCACTGGGGAGAGCAGTTTCTTGATGGTGGTTGTTGGAGTGGGCAGAGAGAAGACTGTGGTTGGTAGAAGGGTGAGTGTTAATGAGACAGTGTGGAAAATGTTTGTTGTTTTTTTTTTTAAACAGAGAGGTGGGACAGTAGTCTGGCAGAGAGACATGTGACTAACAAAAAATATTTGCAAAAGATAGGTGCATGTTTAAATGCTGATGAGCAGGCAGTAGGTGATGGAGAGGGAGAGATTTTAGATAGAGGGAAAAAGAAGATGCCAGAAAAAGTAGAAGGGGAGGACAGATCGTGGCAAGAAGATAACACATCATCCTAACATGGGAAAACGATGCGGCCAAGATTATGAATATGATGGTGGAGATTTATAGAGAGTTGTGTCTGATGGCTTCTATTTTCCCTGAGAAGAGAGATAGGAGTCATC
Source organism: Panthera uncia (assembly GCF_023721935.1). Lineage (NCBI taxonomy): Eukaryota > Metazoa > Chordata > Mammalia > Carnivora > Felidae > Panthera > Panthera uncia. Next base: position 110,644,582 of record NC_064817.1, on the reverse strand, counting down.
ATTTGAGAATGGAGATGGAGGTGAACAGTAGGGTCAGAGCTTTGAGGAAAGTGGAAAATATTTAAAATGTTATTGTTCAGAAGGGAAATGGGTGAATTGCTAGGCTAGGTTTGAAGAACCACTTGAGGTGAATAATCATGAATTCACAGTGGAATGAATTTACCTTGTTGCGTGACTTTTTCTGGCAGTGCTTAGCCAATCCAGGAAGGGTATAAAGAAAGTAGGTAATTTAATTGAATTCATACAGGTTCTGGAATTTCCTTAGAAAGTAGGGTGAGCTGAGCGAGCTTCCCTCCCACACCCACCTCTCCTGGCACAAAATTTAAGGAAGCACTCATGCTCAGGGTCACACAAGGGTTGGATTGGCACCTGACAGTGAGTGCCCCCTTACATTTTGGGGGTTGTGGGGAGGAAGAGATAGCAGCGAAGGCTCATTTACCTCACCCTAGGCCCAACCCTGCTTAAATAAGTTTGGTATGTTGGCAGTAGTGTCATGAAGAATATTGACAACAGAGTAATTACGGTAACGGACCCTATTATGTAAGACAGAGGGAGAGGAAAGTAAAAATGGGAGAATATAGGGGGATGAGGCAATGGGGAATACTGAGTAAACTGAAAAGCTAAGAAGTTGTAGCCAGAAAGGAATTCTGAAATTGTGGTCTTCGAGGTGGAACAAATTTGGGGTCCTGAGAAGTTCCAAGGTGAGATGGGAGATGTCAGTGGCTGAGATGGAGGTCAAGGAGCTTCAAGATCAAGGTGTTGGATGGGTTGTTCTTATGGCTGTTGAGTTCAGCCACGAAGTATGGTAAGATTTGGGATGGAGGGGAAGAAAGGGCCTCTGTATTCATTGGTGAATACAGAGGAGTATCCAGGAGACCAGCAGATGACAGCAAGAAGGAAGGTTAAAGAGAAGGTAAATTGATTGGCAGGAGCGAGGTGTTTTGTTTTGTTTTGTTTTGATCATTGCTATTTGTTGTTTTCGTTTTGGTTTATGAGTGGGTGGACAGTGAAGATCAAACTAGCCCTGCTGTTCCATGAAGTATGGGAACATGACCTGCAACCAACTCAAGAAGCAGCTGGGGTTACGGTGTCTTCACTGGCAAACCAAGTTTCACTTAAGGCTAAGTCATGAAGTGACTATTTTATGACAGGGTTGAGTTTGGAGGTGAATTTGTTAAACAGGCGATGAGAATTCCAGAGGACGTGAAGGGGAGGATTGAAGCATGGTAGAACTCGCTGATTGACAGGATTAAGGGGACCGTAAGTCACAATGAATCCCATGGAGGATGGTGGGCACATAGAACTTTAAGAATTCTATTTTGGTCTGCATGTGACATCCTGATGCTACGACACAGGGCTCAAAGTTTTGTACTTGATTTTTTCTTTCTCATGATCCTCAGGGATGGAACAGCAGTCAGTGATGATAGGGAAAATCTTACTGAATTTTTAAAAAAATTATTTTGAGAGAGAGAGAGAGCGAGTGAGCGAGTGGGGGAGAGGGGCAGCGGGAGAGAAAGAGAGAATCTCAAGCAGGCTCCACACTCAGCATGGAGCCCCCACAGGGCTCGATCCATGACTCTGGGATCATGACCTGAGCCAAAATCGAGAGTCGGACGTGCGACCGTCTGAGCCACTCAGGTGCCCTGGGAAAATCTTATTGTGACTTTCATTTCCTTGATACCTTCCTTCAGCTCACCTGATAATAATAATGAAATAATAATAGAAATAATCATTGTAAATTTAGGAAATACCAAATACCCGCTATATGCCACTGTCTATACATGACATATCAGTCTATACATGACAGATGAAGTTCTTGACCTCAAAGAACTTAGATTCTATTAAATAGGCCATGAACAAAGAACAAACAAATGGGTATATAAGGTTAGGGATCTATAAGTGTTATGAAAAGAATTTAGGTGGAGTAAATTCAAAGACAGTGATGATGATATATGTGTGAAGAGCTATATTAGTGAAGGCAGTCAAAGGAGGCTCTTTGGAGGAAGAGCTGAATAATAATGAGCCAGCCATGTGAGGACAGAAGGGAAGAGCAATTCAGATCAAGAAAATAGCAAGTATAAAGGCTCCATGGAAGGTAAGGGGCTTGGGATGTTTGAGGAACAAGAAGGTCATTATGACTGATAAGTCTTGCTAACTCCAAGAAGAGACCCTTTTAACCACCTGTTGCTAAGGATGAGTTTGAAGGGTCTTCTTGGTCTAACTGTGTAAAGATCTCAATCTCCCACAGCTAGTCCAAGAGGTTGAGGCTCTGTGGGAGCAGCAGGCTACCTTCGGGGGTGGTAGAGGAACCGAGGAATCATCGCCACACTTCGGAGCGGTCCACCATCTTGGTCCCAGGTCTACTGCACAATCACAGTGGAGATGGGGGGGGGGTGCTCTTGCCCCTTTCATATGTGAAAACACTTCACCATGGGGCGCCTGGGTGGCGCAGTCGGTTAAGCGTCCGACTTCAGCCAGGTCACGATCTTGCGGTCCGTGAGTTCGAGCCCCGCGTCAGGCTCTGGGCTGATGGCTCGGAGCCTGGAGCCTGTTTCCGATTCTGTGTCTCCCTCTCTCTCTGCCCCTCCCCCGTTCATGCTCTGTCTCTCTCTGTCCCAAAAATAAATAAAAAACGTTGAAAAAAAATTAAAAAAAAAAAAGAAAACACTTCACCATAAACTGGGACCCTTGGCTCGAGGTTATTACATGAGGTAGAATTTGCAGAGGCATCAGCAATGGAGTTGCAAGAAAAGGGGCATGAAATAGACGATTTAAGTTTTTCATAAGAAGGTCATATCATAGAACTCAAGCCAGGAGAGGTCAAAAACCAAAAGGAAGTAAGGACGATGTGCTATAGACTAGCACAATGTATGGGATGCTAGATACACACCCATTGTAATAGTTCCTTTAACAGGGTTGCCTCATGTCTGCGAATCCAAGGCGGATCCATGGAGTTGCCTCGAGTCCCTGAGACTGTCATTACTTTAGTCCAAAGGCCTACACCTGGCACTCTAAAGGGATGAGAAACACTCTAAAAGTAAGGCCTGGGTTGCAGCATGAAGTGGGATTCAGCAAATGCCCTGGCACACCCATGAGCCTAAATTGATTAATGGAGTTGCTTTTGTTATTGTAGCATCAATCCAGCCACTTGGCCTAGAAATTCACATAGTTATGGAGGATGATAGATATGGGAGGCCAGCCACAATAGCTACGCAAATGTGTAAGCTTTATTGGGAGATTGCTTTGGAAATGACTCAGTTTCTGGAATTCAGGTCAGTTTAGTGCACAACATGGAGGGCCCCCACAACCATCTCAGACCTTCCTGGAAATTTCTGTGAGGCTGGATCATTCAACTCAAATTCCTGGAAAGGTATATATTCTTTAGAGCACAACAATCCCTTTCTCCAGGCAAATGTAGGAAAACACCAGCTAGCTCTCTCAGCAGGGCAGGAAATAGGGTGTAAGGGGATGTTGGTTCTCTAGGCTCCATCAGAATCTTTAATTTTTTAAAGATTTTATTTATTTTTTTTTTAATTTTTTTTTGAGACAGAGAGAGACAGAGCATGAACAGGGGAGGGGCAGAGAGAGAGGGAGACACAGAATCTGAAACAGGCTCCAGGCTCTGAGCTGTCGGCACAGAGCCCGACGCGGGGCTCAAACTCACGGACCGCGAGATCGTGACCTGAGCCGAAGTCGGACACTCAACCGACCAAGCCACCCAGGCGCCCCTAAAGATTTTATTTTTAAGTAATCTCTACATGGGGCTAGAACTCACAACCCTGAGATCAACAGAAGCGTGCTCTACCGACTGAGCCAGCCAGGCACCCCCAGAATTTTTCATTTTTAGTGACGCTTCACCACAAACAACCAAGACCACAAGAATCATTTCTTTTTTTTTAAGTTTATTTATTTAATTTGGGAGAGAGAGCGCGCGAGCAAGGGAGGGCAGCAAGAGAGGGAGAGAGAAGATCCCGGGCAGGCTCCGTGCCGCCAGCACAGAGCCCTACACAGGGCTCAAACTCCCGAACCGTGAGATCATGACCTGAGGCAAAACCAATAGTCAGACACCTAACCGACTGAGCTACCCAGGCACCCGACGAGAATCATTTAAATGGCTGTTGCAGTTGCCCTCAACAGCTTAGAGAATATCGCCATGTTCTGCCTCCCATCCTCCTGCTTAAACCCTCCATTTCTTACTTGGTTTACTTGTTTTGGTCCCGTTGGCTCACATCCCGCTTCTCCCTTTCTGCCTAGCCCGTGTGAATCGATGCCTCATTTGGATGATTGGCCTTGAGTGGGCATCTCCCCAGGATGTTGTCCCTCAGCTTGGCTGTCCTAGCACGACATACGGCAGTTCAAGGCAAAAGTCGCTCCTCCTATGCGCATCCCAGGCCCCCAAATACCAAAGCTCAGGGATCCCACTTCTTTGAGGTTCTGAATAATGACAGTGCCGACTAAAGTTATATGTTTACATGTTGGCCTCTTTCAACTTACCTGTGGGCCCATAAGGGGCAACAGACCTAGACACTAAGAGATCAGCTCCCCCATGTGTGAAAATAGAAATAAAAATATCCTCCTTGACGACACAACAGGGTTCTTCTGAGAATCAAAGGAGACAAATGACAGGAGAGCACTCTGGGAAGGTGGAAAGCTTCATTTAAAAAATGCGTCTCAGCCTCTAAATTCTGCTGATAGTGTTTTGAACTCTATAATCTGGCTCCTGCCACCTCTCCAAACTCCAGCCCTGGCCAGTCCCGTCTCCTTCGATATCCAACAAGCTCACCACGACATCTGGGGTGGCAACTGGCTGGGAGAAGCAGCCAGTTGTGGCAAGGAAACGTGTCCCAGTGAAGAACGTCACGACAACCACTGAACGCAGACGGTGCGAAGGTACAACAGAAACTAGGGGTAAGAAGACCGAGAAGCCCGCCGTGACTCAGCCAGGGTGTTCGCCGCTCACGTATCCTGCCTTCCGCCTCAGCAGGACTTGACTCGGAACCACTAAGAGGTGCTCTGCTGTCGGGCAACTACTTTGTTCTGCTCAAAGCACGCACAGCTCATTCCCGCTTCCCGGTCTTTGCTTACGCTGAGCTCCCTCCTTGCAACAACCTCCTTTGCCCTTTACCTTGTCAGATTCTCCTCATCTCTGAGCTTCCAACCCCCAAGTCCATCTCCTTCAGGAAGCCTTCCCAGAAGGCTCCTCTGTCATCAGTCCCCTCCTCCCTCTGACCTCCCGCAGCGCTTGGAACCTGCACCTCAACAATTCAGCAGCTGCGGGCAGCCCCTTGTTGTGTGTCTCCCTCTACATGTTTTGGGTTGTTAGGCTCGTCTCCTTGACTTCTGTCTCTCTGGCTGCGACGTCCAGCAAAATACTGGGTGCACAGTATGTGCTCGACAAATTCTGTTTAAGCGTTGGTGACAGACGTCTGGCTGCCCTTTGACAGGCAACTCCACAGATGAAGCTCTTTGGTTACAGTCAGACGGCATAAGTACAGTCAGATGTATAAGAGACTAGAGTTGAAACTGATTCGATACGGGGAAAAGTTTGTAGTCTTAGTGACATTTGATCAATCTCAGAAAAAAAAAAGTTATAACGGCCTGCCTGAAATGAGACATGATAGGCAATTTTGCTCTTACACCGACAGTTGATTTTCATCCTAAAGATAAAGACGTGCTTATGTATGCTTTCAGTTAACATTTCATGAGTGGCTGCTATATGCCAGGCCCAGCACTGGGCCCAATGGACAAGATGAAAGAAACCCAGCTTCTGCCCTCAAGGATCTCAGCAGTTGGGGGAGTTGTACATGCAAACAATCACTTGCATACAATGAACAAAAGAGGCCTGGACAGAGTATCACAGCTGCACAGAGGAGATGACAGGTGAAAACACTTATTGAAAGTCCTATAAGTTAAAAAAAAAAAAGTCCTATAAGCTATTGGCCCAGAGTGAATTTTTAAATATGATACTATATTCTCTCTCCCTGTCCATATCTATCTAGTAGAGCACATTTTAGGGGTAATAAATATCTAGACAATTTAAAGTATTTAAAGGACCTTTTCTGACTATCACATCATACAGGGCTTAGTGAAGTAAATTATCATTTATTTATTATCATGAAGCAAATGCGATGCCCTAATTGCCAATCTGATAACTACTACACTTCCAGAAATAAATTGCAGTTGAACTAGCATCCCCAAGAATTATTTTCCTGGAAAGAAAGTGCTAGAACTTTCTAGTAGGAGTCCACCCATGTCTCAGTTCTACAGATACCCAACTCCTAAAAATATCCCAGAACTTTGTATTGATAAGCTTGCAGGGAGAAAACTTCTAACAGTTCTTCAAACACAGTTCTCAGGCATCCATAAGAAGTTGTGCTCAGGAAGCCCCTCCCATTCAAAATCCCACTCGGTCCTCTTTAGAACTTTTCCTCAAGGCTACTCTAATTTCAGGCTGGCCACTCTCTTTATTCTTCTATCAAGGTTCTCCTTTAACATCTTCATCAAGCAGGGGTAACCTATCTTGACTTTTTTAAACTTGGAAACATTGAGAAGAGAGTCACTGAACACACACACACACACACACACACACACACACACACACAGTTGTGGATTTGGGCCAGCCCTTGAGGAGAGCTGGTGGTTCAGCCAGGTTCACTTCGGTGATCCCAGCTTTCCTCTTTCGTCCCTTCCTACTTTCTATAACCCTCTCCCTTTACCATCTTGTCCGAGGCCTTAACTCTGGTGTATATCACTGCATTATATGGTGTGTATAATCGCATTATGTAATTCTGGAGCGTTTGCACTCCGAAAGGAGCTGGGGGGTGCTGCACTGGAAGAAAATCCTTTCCATGAGTGTGTCTGCAAAGTCAGGGACACCCTTGCTGTGATCTGGTCTGAAGGGTTCCTCCAAAATATTTCCCCACCCTAGATCTCTCAGAGCCCACCCCCCGGCTGATCACCTTCCCCAGAAGGTGGAGCCTATATCCCAGACAAGGAATTCTGATCTGAGGCTCAAAGGAAGAGCTCTTTTGCCAAGTCTAGGTGTAAATGACAGTCTGGGGGACAGCGTTTGGACACAGATATCTGGAACTGTTTTATGGTGTTTTATGGTAATAGGAGGGCAACTTTAGACTTTAAATGACCTGAAAAACATCGGGAAGAGAGGCAACTTAGCAATATGATTCTATTGCTCAAATGTGAGGTTCCAAGGCGCAGCAGGGAAGACCACTGGCCTTCCTGTTCAGAAGGTTCTAGCTAGTGGCTCCTCAAAGCCTCGTTTTGTCAAAGGTTACCTTCGGGACAGCAGTGGGTAGTTATTGTTATTATTATATAGCTTTTAATTGTCCAGTTTATGCCAGAATTGTTTTACAACAATGCCATGAGGTAAGTATTATTATTATTCCCCTTTCTATGGGAGGAAACCGAGGCTCGGAGAGGTTAACCTGCCCAACCTGGAGGCTCGCTTCAAATGCCAAGGTTTGTTTGGTTCCAGTCAAGTTCACAGGCACTCCATTAAACTGGGTGGGTTCCGACTCTACAGTTGATGAATCCGCCCTCAGGAAGGCTCCACCCCCTGAGCTGACAACAGGCCCGTTGCTCTCTCAGCGTCTCTTCTCCCCATTTGGCGTGACCATCCCACACCCTTCCACTCAGAGGTCTGAACCCTACTCGCCCTACCCCTGGGTTTTGCCAGGCTCACTGACAGGCCTGCTCTCAGCTGCCGCCTCCTGGCCCAACCCAAGACCCGTCCCGGTGGTAGCTACACTGAAAGGCACATGCTCCCTTATTTGCGGGCCCCAAGCCGAGCTCGCCCAGCTGGCCCACCACACAGCAGGTCCGGGAGGAAGAACAACGCGGGTGACTACCTTACACTTGACCTTGGCAAAGATTTCCCTGACCCGGACACTGATATCTGTTTCAGAGGTTGTAGATGTCCACAGCCCGCTCTCTATATTGATAAGTGTACTGATAAGTGATCATTGATAAATGTCAAGGTGACAAAACGACCAGGGTGAAGTGCATTTGTTCTCAGCGGATGTTGAAGACACTGGAAAATTCAAACTCCTTGGTGGTACATTTTGACAGTCACTGAAAAACCGAAGGGAATACCAAGGACACTTGTTTTGCGCTCAGATGCCATGCTGAGAATTACTGAGGGAATCACTGAGGGAAAGCACACCGAGAAAACACGTGGAGAATTGCCCTCACACGGTCTCTCGTCCTCAGTACGATGGACCGTGCTGCGGTGACCACAATGCAGGAATTTTGACCAGGATGCACTAGGTCCTGCCTTGGAAGCGCTCTCGGAATTTCTCCCTTTGTAGTCAAGATGAAGTCCTCAACCACAGTTAGCCTTCTTGACAAGGTCAGGGCGTTCGACAGTATCCAAGACAGCCAACATGGCCCAAAAGAGATTTCCGTTTAAAAGGATCTCTAAAGAACACTGGAGCGGGAGTCAGGGGATCTCGCTTGTAATTCCAAGCATCGCGACTCATTAGAAGTGAAGTTTTCATACAAGTGAGAGAAGAATCAGGGGGATGACAGTAGTGGGTCTAACTAAAAAAGCCATAGGGCTTTCTGAAATTTTACCACCAAGAAGCCAAGATTCTACCGCTGGTACTGAGACGAAGAAGAATAAATGTTAGGGGATGGTTATATTACATAAGCGTGTCTTAGTGTGATGTAAAATAATAATGCTAGGCAGCATTCATGGAACACTTTTCCCATATGGCAGGCTATTATTATAACCTCCTATCGAGCCCATGAGGCAGGTTCTCTTAGTTTAGAAAAGGGAAGGAATCCGCTCGGGGCCTCATAACTACAAAGAGGCAGAACTGGAAAATGAACCCTTTGTGTACAGAGTGTAGGGTGTCTGTGTGTCTGTGTGTCTGACTCTAAAGCCTGTGCTGGTAGCTTCTATCACTACCTCTCCACTTTAATATATGGTTGTGAGTTGGGGCGCCTGGCTGGCTCAGCCGGTGAAGCGTCCGACTTCGGCTCAGGTCAGGATCTCATGGTTTGTGAGTTCGAGCCCCACATCGGGCTCTGGGCTGACAGCTCGGAGCCTGGAGCCTCCTTCGGATTCTGTGTCTCCCTCTCTCTCCCTGCCCCTCCCCCACTCGTGCTGTCTCTACCTCTCATGAATAAATAAACTTAAATAAAAAATACATATGGTTAGGAGTTATTGTTATTTATAATAAAATTATTTAAAAATGGGTAACGTGCATATGGTACACCCGACAAAGGTAAAAAAAAAAAAAAAAAGTGAGAAGTAAGTCTAATATAAACAGTCTCCTTCATACTCCTGTCCCCCAGCCACCTAAAAACCCACTCAGGACACAACCACTGTTGACAGTTGCTTTTCAAACTAAGAAAAATTATTTTGGGGGTGCCTGGATGGCTTAGTGGGTTAAGCGGCCGACTCTCGATTTTAGCTCAGTTCACGATCTCATGGTGCGTGAGTTGGAGCCCCGTATCAGGCTCTGCACTGATGGCGTGGAGCCTGCTGGGATTCTTTCTCTCTCCCTCTCTCTCTGCCCCTACCCTACTTGCACTCTCTCTCTCTTTCTCCCCAAAATAAATAAACATAAAAAAATATTTTGACAAAACTATGGTTTGACACTGTACCATTTCATAGTCCATGTAAACCTGAGCCATGTTATTATGGATTTCTACTCAAATTTTAAAATTTATCTATGTAAAACATTCTTCAAAACTGATCCCATCAAGGGGCACCTGGGTAGCTCAGTCGGTTAAGTGCCCGACTCCAGCTCAGGTCATGATCTCGCGGTTTGTGAGTTTGAGCCCCACATCGGGCTCTGTGCTGACAGCTCAGAGCCTAGAGCCTGCTTGGGATTCTGTGTCTCCCTCGCTCTCTGCCCCTCCCCCACTTGCACTCGCTCTCTCTCTCTCTCTCTCTCTCTCAAAAATAGACATTAAAAAATCGATCCCATCAAAAACATGATGAAAACAGCTTGCAGCACATTGCGAATGCTAATGCTTTTCAGACATTAATTGTTCAATTTGGCTCATCAAGCTTAGCAATATGGTATATTCTAATTCGTTTACATTTTCTGTTTCAATGACGTAACTTCTTTTTACAATAAGATGGAACATCTGTCTGATGAAAAATGGGCCATTATTATTCATCTTAAGCCACAAAGCATCGTTCAACAGCTCTGAACTAATGGTCGTTACATCAAATAGGTTTTGCTTTAATCATTATTTCTAATACATGTGAAATTAATACACAGTGTTTGTCATTACTGAGCACTAGAATATAATTCTAGAAGAAGTAATTAATGTCTATCAGAAGTTTTTTTGAAATATGATTATCAAATGCTCACCTAATGAATCATTCGCACATCTGAAATTATAACGTAAACATTAAGCATTCCCGCGATAGGACGCATGAGGCTTAATAATGGAAAAAAAGAACGAGAGGGATTTCAAATATTAAGTTGTATACATTGTCCACTTCTCTGCCAGCTCAGAACTTCTTCTGAGGAGAATTCATTTTGAAAAGAACAGTGAAACAGCTTCGGAGGAAGGCCCTTCTGGGGGCTTTTCCAGGAAGTGAAATGTTCACTTCTGTTATTTCTTTCCTTTACATAAGAGGAAGGAACGTAGTCTCGAAGAGCTGAATCTCTCCGTAAAGAGAGACAAAATCGTCGTTAATTGTCAAATTCAGTCTCTACGTAGAGAAATGCCATCCATTTCCAAACGTTGCTTGTAAACTCTCAGCAAAGGGGCGAAGAATAATGCGCTGTATTTCCCCCCGCAGTGTTATATTGCACGTTCACCTTAAGGAGCATATGCTGCTCTTTTGAAATATGCAGACCCCCCTCTCATTGTACAGGGCCTCCGTGAAAAGATTGAGGGCTCTACATAATTAACATATGAATGGGCTGACATACCTCCCAAGAAGCCCCTGCACGAGGGGGCACAAAAGGAGGAGAGCCTTTCATTCATTTTGTAGTTAATGAAGAGTTAGAGGACCCTTTCTGACCGATTTTCTTGGGGACTCGGAATTTGAAGTTAAAATGTTGCGTGTAGAAAATACCCACTTAAACTGGGAGGCGCTACTCTTTCCTCCTTTATTAACCAACCTAGCACACTGAGAAAGGCAAATGTGTAAGATCCGGAAAGAGTGACTGGTGGTGTCCATATTAATCATCGAAAGCCGATGAAGTTGGTCGTCACTGTTGTCACCAGTGTGGCTGTTTAGTCTCTCTGGCAACAACGCTTTACCTGAAAGAGGTGGCCCTTCCGCAAGGGGGTAGGCTCAGTGTTCTAGATGTGAGGACACGGCCAGGGCGCTGTTAATACCGTGTTTCTGGGGAACAGAACGCTGGAAGTACGACTGAAACCAGTGCCCAGTCCAAAGGAATAAGGCTAGATCGGGCGGGATTACTCTTAGCAAAGGTCTGAGCAGAGCTCAAGAGCCATTTGCTAAGGAGATTAGAGTGCCCGCTGCTCTGGTCAGCTCCATAGATCTTTCCTACTTAGAAGCAAGAGTTCAGTGTCACTTCTTCCGGGTGCTGCCTCCCGCGACCTCCACGTATGGGCCGGGGGTCCTCTGTGCTCCCACGACACCCTGTACTTCTTGCGATATTACACAACAATCCTGGCATTATTACACGGAAACGCTTCCACGTCGATCATCCTCGTTATGTTGCGGAAGCTCTTTGAGTGTCACAACCACGGCCATGCTGTTCTTTGTCGCGTCCAGCCTCTAGCACAATGCCGAGCACACAACTGATGCTCGGTAAGGATCTGCAGACTAATAAAAAGCTTGGTTCTAGGTGGAAACGAAGTTCGTGACGTAGCCATGGTTAGGGAGCTGGGGCCCAGGAAACCTGTCAAACTGTTTCATGGGACAAGCGTGTTGACGAGTCCCTGTCCATGAGGCAGTCAATTCGCTGGACTAGATCACCACCATTTTGGCTCGGGAGTAATGCTTTCTGCTGCAGCTGCACTGGTCGCCAGAGCGTCATTATAACCAGAGGGAAGGAAATGAGATGGCAAGGCGGGAGGGCGCAGAATCAAGAACAAGCGGGAGCTAGGATGAGAAACAACCTGGGCTCTGCGTGAGGTGGGACGGGGCAGAAATGGAAGATTCGATGAGACCAAACCAGCGGACACAGGAGGCTAAAACTTTACGATAAGGGTCAACAAACAATGTCCGGCAGGCCATATCTAATCCTCAGTCTATTTTTGCACACCCTGGAATTTAAGAATGGTTTTTGTGATTACATGGTTGGGAGAAGAAAAAGGAGGAGGAGGCAGAGGAGGAAGAGAAGAGAAAGCAGCAGCAGCAGCAGCTGAGGCCGTATGTAGCCCACAAAGCCTAAAATATTTGCCATCCGGTCCGTTACAGAAAAAGTTTGCCGATCACTGATTTAGGTGAATAAAATCAAGAAAGCAAAAGCAAATCTATCCTCAAGCACAGACATGCTCATATACACACAGGCATGTCCACGTGCGTGCGCGCACACACACACACACACACACACACACTCACACACACACTGTAATAATGGAATACCGTTTTGTTGTAATTTGAAGATACCAAAGGCATCTTCATGGCCTGCGAAGCTTGTGAACATGGAAACGAACCATCTGTGTTCTTCGGTAACGAAACTAACCATAAATATAAGATTTTGCGTGGTACCATTTCCATTTATTTTTTGAAGCCCAATTTTTGTCTACTCCAGCCTCTCAAAGATGGGTGTCTCATCCAGCCTCTGCTGTAATCACTCTGTTTGCCCTTGGACCTTTACCTAATGATGAGAATTTGGCACCTCCGGGGAAGAGACTGCATAATGTGAATATATTTGAAAGATAATAACTTTGATTTGATCTCATTCAGTAATGTTCTTTGAAACACAGCCATAGAATGTTTCAGAGCGGGAAGATCTCGAAGACACCACGTCATCCAAAACCCCTTGCTTTACCGAGAGGAAAACAGATTCAGTAATTCATGTGAGGTTTAAAATAAAGCAAGGGCAGACAGAGACCCAGAAATCCCGGTTCCAAGCTCTCTCACCGCTGCTTCCACATAGTATCCCGTCCCTGAACTCCCGGAGGGCAGGGCAGCGGGCCGCTGCCTGACACACAGTTAGTATTCCAAAATGTGAGCTGAATAAACGAATGGATGTTAATCGCGGCTAACGTTTACATTGCACTTACCGTGTGCCAGCGGCTATGCCGAGCACTTTGACGTGCATTATCTCATCTGACTCTCAGAACAACCCCAGGAGTAGGGTTTCTTCTTCGACTCTCCCTGTTTTACAAACGGGAAAAGCGAGGCAGGCACAGAAAGGTGAAGTGACTTGCCCAGAGTCACACAGCTAGGAAGTTGTGGAAACCAGGTCTTTCCGACTCCAGAGCCGGGGTTTCCCATCACCGCCCTAAATGTGTGGTAAGGACCAACGAAAACATCAATTCTGAAATTCTGCTGAAATGCTAAGCCTGTGCACTTACTCATCAGAATACAATTCCCTACCATGCCTTTACTCAGCAAATGAAGCCCAATGAACAGGACCCTTGGCTTGTTTTTCCTGGCTTTGCCCCGACTCCCTGTGTGGCCCTACACAATCGGCTAATCTCTCAAGCTCCCTAGTTCCCCAAATCCATTACATAGTCCTGCTCTTTGTGACACCCCAGGGTGTCTCCAATTATCTCAGAGGGGTTTCACGAAATTCTCAAAACAAATTTTAAACGAGATCCTTTTTTTTTTTTTAAGAACATATGCTTTACAAAACCTTTAGGAGGAGAGAAGAGATTTTCTTCTGACAACACAAAACATGAAAATGTGGCCGTAGTTTTTAATATTCCCAGAATTTGAGCTGAATGTTAAGGGATACAGCTCCATCTGCTGGACATGAAAACACTAATATTAATAGTAGTTAAATACTGAGAACAGGCTTATTCATCGTCTGTAACATCTGTTCTAAACACCCATCTTTTTAAGTAACGAAAACAGACACGGCTCCTGTAAAAATTCTGTGACACAGAACATTTGCCACGCATAATAGAAGTATAATCTTGCCTCTCTGAAATACCTACCACATTGACAGCTTTTCCTTCTGTTTCTATGCATCTATATCTCTTTTCACACAGATGAGAACATATATGTACAGTGATATATAATCTTTATAGTTCTAAACATTATATAACAAGCAGTTTCCGTGTCATTTAATGGGTCACCGTAGGCACAACTTTCAACAGCTCTGTAATGCTCTGTGTTAAGATTATACAATAGTGTATTTACCCACATGGCCATTGTTGGACATTTAGGTTGATTGACAATTTGGTTATTATAAATGAGCATCTCTTTGCATAAATTTGGTCCAGACCTCGGCTTACTTCCGGGGGAGTGATTGCTAGTAACAGTGGAGAACTATATTTCAGTTCCTGAAACATATTGCCAAATTGCTTTCCAAAAGGACGGCATCAGTTTCCCCTCCCATTATCAGCGTATGAATGGCCTTCTTATGGCACCCTCCCTAACAGAGTATTGTCTTTTCTCATCTTTGCTAATTAATAGGTGAAAATTGGTCTCTTGTTGTTCCATTAGCATTTTTGATTACTAGTGCAGGTGAACATTTATTCATATGTTTATTAGCCATTCACATTTCCTCTTTTGTGACTTGTTCATTAATGTCATTTTCCCATCGAGAGCCTTTGTATTTTCTTATTATTTGGTATGTGCTCTTTAGATATTAAAGACATTATTTTTCTCTCATATTTATGACAAATATTTTTCCAAGCTCGTTCTTTTATTATACTTGACATGAAGCTTTTCATTTAAAAATTTTTTTTAATATTTTATTTATTTTTGATAGAGAGAGACAGAGCACAAGTGGGGGAGGGGCAGAGAGAGAAGGAGACACAGAATCCGAAGCGGGCTCCGGGCTCCGAGCTGTCAGCACAGAGCTCAACGTGGGGCTCGAACTCACAAACCGCGAGATCATGACCTGAGCCGAAGTCGAACGTTTCATCGACTGAGCCACCCAGGTGCCCCAGAAGCTTTTCACTTTAGATTGTCAGATATTTTAGGAGTTTCTTTCATGATTTTGCTACAATCGCATGTGCTCTCGAAAGAAATGTGATAAATATTCACATTTTTATGGTTTTGACTTTTGATCCACATTTTTATGGTTTCCAGTTTGTTATTCACCTGGAATTAATTTTGATGTGAAATGAGATATGAAAATGTATTTTTAAATCTCACATTTATTGAATTGCTCTTCCCTACTTTACTGAGTTGTTAAATTATCACCAGCATCTATTTCATAAAGCATTGTCCTGATGCTCTACAGAGAGTCACAGAGGTTCAAATTTGGCAGTAAACATTGGAATGGGTTGCTTTTGGCCGACAAAGATCCTGGAGTGTCGAGAGACTGAAGGGAGTCACTTAAGAGTTTTGAGCAGATAGGGGCACCTGGGTGGCTCGGTCAGTTAAAAACTGGATTTTGGCTCAGGTCACAATGTCACAACTCGTGAGTTCGAGCCCCGAGTCGGGCTCTGTGCCGACAGCTCAGAACCTGGAGCCTGTTTTGGATTCTGTGTCTCCCTCTCTCTCTGCCCCTCCCCCGCTCATGCTCACGCTCTCTCTCTCTCAAAAACACTTCTAAAAGAGAGTTTTGAGGGGTGCCTGGGTGACTCAGTGGGTTGAGCGCCCAACTTTGGCTCAGGTCGTGATCTCACAGTTCGCGGGTTCGAGCCCCACATCGGGCTCTGTGCTGACAGCCCGGAGCCTGAAGCCTGCTTTGGATTCTGTGTCTCCCTCTCTCTCTGCCCCTTCTCCACTCATGCTGTCTCTCTCTGTCTCAAAAATAAATTTTAAATTTTCTTTTTAAATTAAGGAAAAGAGCTTTGAGCAGATCATTGCCATGATCATGCCCATGTTCTTCAAACAAGGTGAGTAAGACAAACTGCAGAGTTCATGTAGGCAGAGGCTTTGGAGGCAGCTATGCCAGAGAGTTGACAGTTGTCTGAACGATTTAGCTTCTCTCCTGAGTCTTAACAGCCATCCTCCTCCCTGCCTTTTTAAAGAAATAATCTATTTAATAATTTTGGCTTATTCCAGACACTGTATTAAGCACTTCATATATATTATCTCATTAACTCTCCTCAAACCTCAGTTAGGAAGGTATTATCACCCCCTTTTCACAGATAAAGAAATTGAGGTCTAGAGATGTCATGTAAATTGTACAAGACCCTTGGGGGGGGGGGGGAAATTGTACAAGACCCCACAGCTACTGAGTTGGAGGAGGCAGAACTCAAACCTAAGGACTGGGGGGTAACTGAATGAATGATAAACACCTAAAACAGTGCCTGGCTTGGTAAATGGCAACTTCTCATCCCCTCGTCCATCATCAGGCCCTTATGAACTTGAAATTCTATACAAAAATATGCTGGTGTCACATGAACAAAAAATTCCAGCAATTATAGGAGGCTTATTCAAACTTAATTGGGAAAGGGGCACCTGGGTGGCTCAGTCTGTCGAGCGTCCGACTTCGGCTCAGGTCATGATCTTGCAGTCTGTGAGTTCGAGCCCGGCATCGGGCTCTGTGCTGACAGCTCAGAGCCTGGAGCCTGCTTCGGATTCTGTGTCTCCCTCTCTCTCTGCCCCTTCCCCGCTCACGCTCTGTTTCTGTCTCTCAAAAATAAACATTAAATATAACTAATAAAAATTTTTTAAAAACTTGATTGGGAACTACTATGCACCTCCAACATTCATGTAAAGTGAGCTCCAGCATGGCAGTCAGGAAGCCTGGCTTCTAGTCCATCTTCTAGTCTAGGTAGTTTTGTGACCTTGGGCAAGTCACCTGACACAAAGTTTGCTTGTCTACATAACAACAACAAAAAACAATTATAGCACTCATGGAGTCTTCTGTATAAAATAAAAGCAAATTTGAAATGGTTGGGAAAGTTCAAAATTCTACATGACTTTATAGGTTTCCCAATTAAGCTATCAAAATCCTTGGGCCATGAAAATGCCTATGGAAACCAGTTGTAACAAACAACGAATATGGCCTCTGTTTCAATTTGCTTTGTTTTTATTGTTCATTATGTCAATTTTCAAGCATACACAACACTAGAATAGTAGAATGGACCCCCCTGATCAGTTACCCGACTTTAATGAACATCAACTCTGCCTTGCTTTTTTTGATATAGCCTCCCAATATTTCATTCTTCTGTGGATTTTAAAGCCAAATCTAAGGCATATGATCATGGTCCATTTTTATGATGACAAAAAGAATGAGGGAATCTTATTTGATGTTCTCAAATCCTGAGGAAAAAAGTTTATTTTCAAATCTGGCCAAGTCGAGGCTGGTGTTGACTTCACTTGGTCTTTCTGCTTTTAAAACGTCTCTGAAAATCAATCTCCGATCTAAATGCGTAACACATCACTTCCTCAATCCAGGCCAAGGGCTAGTGAATTGCAATCATCTACGGAAGACAAGCAAGTGGGGGGTTCCAGCTACTCTATGCAGAAGGCAGCACACTCATTTCTATAATCACAGTATTCATAACATCAAATGTTTAACTGCTTTAGTATATTAAACCAGTCAGCCTTGAGGGTAATTCTGCCCAGAGATTCAACTATTCTTGACGAAGTGAGTGAAGGCAAGAAGACTAATTAAAATGAGCTCCTTCAAGAAATGTTTTAAAAAGAAATAAAGACAAGCTGCCTTGCCCACTCAATAAAGAAGGCAGCAACCAATTTCTCCATAAACCTGAGTACTTGCGGGGCATCTGGGGGGTTCAGTCGGTTAAGCATCCAACTTCAGCTCAGGTCATGATCTCGCAGTTCACGAGTTTGAGGCCCGCGACGGGCTCTGTGCTGACAGCTTGGAGCCTGGAGCCTGCTTCGGATTCTGTGTCTCCCTCTCTCTCTGACCCTCCCCCGTTCATGCTCTGTCTCTCTCTGTCTCAAAAATAAATAAAACATTAAAAAAAAAAAAAAAACCTGAGTACTTGCAACGTTTCCCATGTGTCCAGTTTACAAAGCTCAGCGCCACTCACGACCCACAGCCGAATGACATACGTGGGGCTGGCATTCAGGAACCCATTTGTACAAGTGAGGAAGTGAGGCCTCCAGCGGTCACCTAGGTAGAGGTGACAAAGCTAGAGACCAGAGCCCAAGTCTCTTGTTTCTCATGTCAGGGCTGGTTCCCTGTGCAAACAAGTTCACCAAAAAACAACGAATTTCTTCACCTCCTATTTCCAATCTCCCAGGGATTTAACAAAGCACCTGTACTTTGTAGCAGCTTAGGAAGTATTTCTTGCCTATGTGACAAATAATGGGGAAGAAAGAATAAATACAGGCAGAAAGAAAAAGGAGAAATTAGATAAACAAAGGAAGAAGAAATAATATTAATAACCTTAGCAAATAAAGTGGGGCGCCTGGGTGGCTCAGTCGGTGAAGCATCCGACTCCGGCTCAGGTCACGATCTCGCGGTTCGTGGGTTCGAGCCCCGCATCGGGCTCTGTGCTGACAGCTCGGAGCCTGGAGCCTGCTTCGGATTCTGGGCCTCCCTCTCTCTCCGCCCCTCCCCTGCTTGTGCTCTGTCTCTCTCTAAAATAAACATTTAAAAAACTTTAAAAAAGCAGCTTAGCAAATAAAGCATAATCTAGGAAAAAAACGGAAACGTGGAGAAAAACCTGTTAAACCACAATGAAGAGTCAGCTGTCAGAAACAAAAGATTTAAATGCCATATACGAAGGAGCTGACAGCAGTGGATATGACAAGCCCAACTACTACCATTTCAATTGACTAGGCTGTGCGGTAAGCCTATTAACCCTCTGAGGTAGGGAAGTAATATTATTGTCCCCATTTAACGGGTGAAGAAAGTGGGGCTCAGAGAGGTTAAGCCAGCCCAACTCAATTTTCATTTTTTATACTTTCTATACTTCGCAAATTTCCTACAACGAGCACGTCTTACCTTTATTTTTTAATCCCGTAGCATTCATCATGTATAGAAATAATTTTGTCATTACATCATTAAGTACAGTTAATTACTATTTCTATTCATCATTTGTATGTCACCTCAATTAGACTGTTAAGAGCCTGTGTCTAAGGGAGTGTCATGTTTTAATGCATATTATAGCTGCTCGATGAATACTTCTGGAATGAATGGACAATGGAGAGGAAAACGTGGGAGTGTGGAGGAAAACAAGCACCACAAAAAAAAAAAGGGGGGATGGGGTTTAGAGAGGTGATGAAAGAGAGAGATGAGGAAGGGAAAAACAGGAACAGAAACATAACGATCAGGAACAGGTGATGGACGTGGGACACAGGTAGAAAGATGAACGCATAACATAAAGCAGGGCACATGGGAAACAAAGCTTGCCTCACGGAACCCTGTTTTCGTGAAACTGTAAACTAAAATTAACGCGAAAGTGCACTGACAAAGAGAAGCCAGTTACAGGCGAGAAAGGAGATTTTTAAGATACAGTACTTAAAAAAAATTTTAAATAGAAAAATTGTTGCAAAGTACCTTACGAGAGGGAGAAGTACTAAAATTGCTTTTCTGGCAAAGCCTGTCCCTTCATCCAACAATTATCCTAAGATACTTGAGACCTCATCTCCATAAATTCAATAGGCAATTGGGGCCACTTTCTCTTTTTGAGGCCAGATGCAGAAACAGAAATTACAGTCATTTCCTATATTGCAGAAATTAGCTGGCCAGTTGAAAGCCACCTGCACGCATAATTCACCTCATCAGAGGTTGGCATCTAGAAGGCTCAAGGCCCTGTCCTCTCTGCCACGTACTTCACCCACGCAGAAACTCAGCTCAGATAACCGGCGGTGAAGTTTTGGTTTGCAGTCCGCCCCTGTTCCCAGGGGGTGATCCCCTTGCGGTTCCTGATCTCTCGGGAATTAAAGAAGAACAATTTGTTCTCATTGTAATACATACACATAGTTAAAACAATCCTGAGGCACGGCTGATAGCAACCAGCTCCACCATTCCACATCACCCTCGCAAGACGCAACACTGTTCCACGGTCCTAAGTGTCTCTTCTGGCTTATATATTATCTAAATGGTCTGCCTAAACAGCTGTGTATTTAACAACTGTAGATGCTATCGGTTGACTTTCTTCTACAATAGTTAAGAATTTAGCTGCTTTTTTTTTTTTTTGATGTTTATTTCGAAAGAGAGAAAGAGCGCAAGCGGGATAGGGGCAGAGAGAGAGAGAGAGAGAGAGAGAGGGAGAGAGAATCCCAAGTAGGCTCCGAGTTGTTAGCGCGGAGCCCAATGCAGGGTTCGAACTCACAAACCATGAGATCGTGACCTGAGCCGAGATCAAGAGTTGGAAGCTTTACCAACTGAGACACCCGGGCGCCCCAAGAATTGAGATTTCTTATACTTTCCCCACACAACACCACATCCTTCACTTCCCTCAATCTATCACAATTCTTGTTTAAATGACTAGCCAAGTTTATATGATTATGACTATGTAATTACTGGTCACTGCTAAGCAAAGTAGTATTTTTTTAATTTATTCTAAGGGGGGAGGGGCAGAAAGAAAGGGAGAGAGAATCCCAAGCAGGCTCTGTTCTGTCAGCACAGAGCCAGACTTGGGGCTCAAACTCATGAACCTGAGCCAAAATCAAGAGTCAGATGCTCAACCAACTGAGCCACCCAGGTGCCCCAGCAAAGCAGTATATTATTGTTAGTCTTTTAATTCTTTCCCCAAAGTTAATAACCACTTCAGTATCTCATTGTTTGAGATTTCTGCATTTCTAATGCTATGTTTATCCAAGTGTTCTAACAGTTCTTGAAAATACCTACCAATGATTTTTCCAAACAGTCCAACCCATCTAAACTCTGCTGGTTCCCTATTCCCTGTGAAGATTGCCCTCTCACAGCTTTCTGTTCTCTGGCTACAAACTAGGCCAGCAATCTTATGGCCTGGAACTCCGGGGCCTTTTCCTCACCACTCTCTGGAGTTGGGTTCTTGGTTTCCTAGATCTTATACTGTCTTCCTTTTTCTTGGTTTATCTCTCGTCACAGTGGAGGACAACCTCCCATAGCTTCCAGAGAAAGTGTTCACAGGAGGAATTTTTCAAGACCTTATATATTCTACTCTACTATTTAACATGAGTATAATTGGATTTTATATAATTTTACCATGAGAATCATATTCCATTAAAAAGTTAGACATTCATGGTCAATTGATTTTCATCAAAGGTGCCAAGACCCTTAAATGTGAAAAGAGTTGTGTTTTCAACAAGTGCTAGGACCAAGGGTATATGCACAAGCAGAATAATAAACTTGGACACTTAACTCATACCATACACATAAACTCAAAATGAATCAAAGACCTAAATATAAGAGCTAAAACTATTAAACTCTTAGGAGAAAAAATAGGTATGAATCTCCATGACCTTGGGTTAGGCAATGGTTTCATTTGCCCACACAACCAAAAACCAAATAGTTCCATGAAGTAAATGGAACTTCATGAAAATTTTAAGAAGTTTTTAAAAGTTTTTTTTTTTAAGTTTATTCATTTACTTTGAGAGAGAGCTGGCGTAGAGGTAGAGAGAAAGAAAGAGAGAATCACAAGCAGGCTCTACACTGCCAGCACAGAGCCTGATGTGGGGCTTGAACTCATGAATCATGAGATCATGACTTCAGCTGAAATCTAGAGTCTAATGCTTAACCAACTGAGCCACCCAGGCACCCCAAAAACTCTAGTGTTTTTAAGGACACTATCAACAAAGTGAAAGATAACACATAGAATGGGAGAAAATATTTGCAAATGTACCTAGAAAACATAAAGAATGCTTACAATTCAATCATGAAAAGACAAATTACCCAATTAAAAATGGGTAAATGATTTGAATAGACATTTCTCCAAAGAAGATACACAAATGGCCAATAAGCAGATGACGAAAAGCTCAACATCATTAGCTATCAGGGAAATCAAATCAAAACTACAATGAGATATTGCTTCACACCCACTAGGATGGCTATACCCCCCTAAATAAATAAATAAATAAATATAATAGTAATATAATAATAATAGCAAGTTTTGGCAAAGATGCATTAGAAACTAGAGTCTTCAGGGTGCCTGGGTGGCTCAGCCGGTTTATCATCCCACTTCAGCTCAGGTCATGATCTCATAGTCCATGAGTCTGAGCCCTGCATCAGGTTCTGTGCTGACGGCTTGGAGCCCTGAGCCTGCTTCAGATTCTGTGTCTCCCCCTCTTTCTGCCCCTCCCCCGCTCACACTCTGTCTCTCTCTCTCTCTCAAAATAATAAATAAACATTAAAAAATTTAAAAAACAGACTTCAAGATGTATTACAAAGCTGCAATCATCAAGACGGTATGGTACTGGCACAAAAACAGACAGATCAATGGAAGAGGATAGAGAACCCAGAAATGGACCCACATATGGCCAACTGATCTTTGACAAAGCAGGAAAGAACATCCAATGGAATAAGAAGTCTCTTCAGCAAATGGTGCTGGGAAAAATGGACAGCGACAATCAGAAAAATGAACCTCGACCACTTTCTTACACTATACAGAAAAATAAACTCAAAATGGATAAAAGACCTAAACATAACACAGGAAGCCATCAAAATCCTCGAGGAGAAAGCAGGCAAAAACCTCTTTGACCTTGGCCGCAGGAACTTCTTACTCAACATGTCTCCAGAAGCGAGGGAAACAAAAGCAAAAATGAACTACTGGGACCTCATCAAAATAAAAACCTTCTGCACAGCAAAGGAAACAATCATCAAAACTAAAAGGCAACCGACAGAATGGGAGAAGATATTTGCAAACGACATATCAGATAAAGCGTTAGTATCCAAAAATCTATAAAGAACTTACCAAACTCAAAACCCAAAAAACAATCCCGTGAAGAAATGGGCAAAAGACATGAATAGACACTTCTCCAAAAGACATCCAGATGGCTAACAGACACATGAAAAAATGCTCAACATCACTCATCATCAAGGAAATACAAATCAAAACCACATCGAGACACCACCTCACACCCGTCAGAATGGCTAACATTCACAACTCAGGCAACAACAGATGTTGGCGAGGATGCGGAGAAAGAGGCTCTCTTTTGCCCTACTGGTGGGAATGCAAGCTGGTGCGGCCACTCTGGAAAACAGTATGGAGGTTCCTCACAAAACTAAAAATAGAACTACCCTACGACCCAGCAATTGCACTACTAGGCATTCATCTAAGGGATACAGGTGTGCTGTTTCGAAGGGACACATGTACCCCCATGTTTATAGCAGCACTATCGACAATAGCCTAAGTATGGAAAGAGCCCAAATGTCCATTGATGGATGAATGGATAAAGAATAGATATATATATGGAGTATTACTTGGCAAACAAAAAGAATGAAATCTTGCCATGTGCAACTACATGGATGGAAATAGAGGGTATTGTGTTAAGCTAAATTAGTCAGTCAGAGAAAGACAAATATCATATGACTTCACTGATATGAGGAATTTAAGATACAAAACAGATGAACAGAAGGGAAGGGAAGCAAAAATAATATAAAAACAGAGAGGGGGACAAAACCTAAGAGACTCTTAACTATAGAGAACAAACAGGATTGCTGGAGGGGTTGTGGGGGGGCGGATGGGCTAAATGGGTCAGGGGCATTAAGGAATTTCTTTAAAAAAGAAATTAGAGTCCTCATACACTGCTGGTGGGAAGGAAAAATGGTACAGCTGCTGTAGAAAACAGCTGGGCATTTCTTGAATAAGTTAAAGCAGAATTACCCTATGACCCAGCAATTCTAATCCTAGGTATGTACCCAAGAGAATTAAAACATATGTCAACGCAAAAACATATACATTACTATTCAAACAACACTATTCATAAGAGCCAACAAGTGGAAACAACCCAAATATCCACAAACTAACAAGTGGACAAATAAAGTAGGGCATATCCATACACTGGTATGTTATTCAGTCATAAAAAGGAATGAAGTAGTGGGGCTCCCGGGGGACTCAGTCAGTTAGGCCTGTGACTCTCAATTTCGGCTCAAGTCATGATCTCACAGTTCAGGAGTTCGAGCCTCGCATCGGGCTCTGTGCTGACGGCATAGAGCCTGCTTGCGATTCCCTGTCTTCCTCTCTCTCTGCCCCTCCCCCACTCACGCTCTCTTTCTCAAAAATAAATAAACATTTTTAAAAATGAAATTACAATTTAAAAAAGGAACAAAGTACCAGTACATGCTACAATGTGGATGAACCTACAAAACATTATGCTGAGAGAAAGAAGCCAGACAAAAAAGGTCACGGATCATGTGATGCCGTTTACAGGAAACGTTCAGAATAAGCAAATCGGTACAGGCAGAAAGCAGTTAGTGTTTGCCAGGGGCCGAAGGGAGGGGGACAGGGAAAATGGGAGTAACTGCTAAAGAGTGGACTTTGTTTTGGGGGTGATAAAAATGTTCTGGAAGCAAACGGTTGTGATGTTTGCACATCTCCGTGAACATGCTAAAAATCGTTGACTGGTGCAAATTTAAATGGGTAAATTTTACGGCATGCGAGTTATAGGTCATCGGAACTGTCTTCGGAAAAGTAATACAATATGATACGGTACAGTACAGTGCAACGTAATACAGTGCAGTGCAGTACAATGCAACACGGCAAGTACAATATAATGCAATACGGCACAGGACGATACAGGGCAATACAACACAGTGCAGCACAATGCGATGCAATATGGTACGGTGTACGATACGATGCAGTACAGTGTGCTACAATACAATACGGTATAGTGCGGTACAACACAAAACAAAACAATACAGTATAATACGACACAACACAGCACAGCACAGTACAATACAGCACAGTACGTTGCAGCACGCTACAATGCGATAGAGTATAGTACAGTGCGGTGCGATACAGTATAGTGCAATAAATACAGTATAACACAAAGCAGTGTAGCAGTGCAGCACAGTACAACACCATACAGTACAGTGCAGTGCAGTATGATACAGTGCAACACAATGCGGTGCAGTCCAATATGATACAGCACACTATAATACAATACGGTATAGCACAGTACAGTATGGTGCAGCACAACACAATACAGTTCCGTACAATACAATACAAAACAATACGGTATAATACGACACAACAGCACGGCACAGTATAATACAATAATACAGCATAGCGCGGTGCAGTATAGTACAATACGATACAATACAGTGCGGTGCAATACAATACACCACAATGCGGTATAATACAACACGGCACGGTACAATACAATATAATACGATACAATACAGCACAATACAGTGCAGTGCAATGTGATACGATACAATACAGTATACTACAGTGCAGTACAGCACAACAGAATGCAATATGGTACGGTGCAGTATAGTACAGTGCAATACAATGTGACACAATACGCTACAGTATAGCACACTACAATACAGTACAGCACGGCACAATACAATACAGTGCGGTACAGTACGGTGCAGTATAGTGCAGTGCGCTACCGTACGGTGCAATGCAGTACAGTACAACACAGTACAGTACAATACAATGCAACATAGTATAGTGCACTACGATACAATACAACATAGTACAGCACAGTACAGCACGATGCAGTATGGTACAGTAAATATAATACAGCGCAACACAATACAATATGGTACGGTACAGCACGGTACAATATAATACAGTGCAGTGCAGTGCAGGACAGTGTGATGCAATACAGTGTGGTACGATGCAATGCGATACAATATAGTACAGTACAGTGTAATACAATACAGCGCAGTGCAACAGAGTGTGGTGTGGTACAATCCAGTACAGTACAATACAATACGATACAACACAACATGGGCACATACGGTTAAATGTGATGATTCAACTACACTTCTCCTCTCCCCTTCCTCCCCCAAATGCCATAAACATGAAACTAAGAGGTTAAAAAAGACATTAGCTATCTACCCTTCAAAAAGAGATCAGAAACCCACTGGGACCATTTGAGTTTTCACTGAAAGACAGAGGAAAGACTAACCTGAAGGGTTAGATTTGAAGGGATAAAATTCAAAATTAAAAAAAAAATTAAAGCTGTTTCTGTAATTACAAATACACATACACACACAGATGGATAAACAGAATAGGAGAGGAAATGGCCAAAGAGAAGGTTTAAGAAAAATTGTGAAGACAAGGGCACCTGGGTGGCTCAGTCAGTTAAGCGTCCCACTCTTGATTTCGGGTCACGATCTCACAGTCCATGAGATGGAGTCCCACGGCCGAGCCGGGTATTGAGCCCCACATCGAGCCCTGCATCGGGCTCCACGGTGACAGTTCAGAACCTGCTTGGGATTCTCTCTCTCCCTTTCTCTCTGCCCCTCCCGTATGCTCGCGCACTGCTCCCTCTCTCGCAAAATAAACAAATAAACTTAAAAAAATTGTAAAGATAGACTTTGGCCGGAGGAGAGGTACCTGACCTGGGGGCATGGAGGGCACTACAGCTGGAGCATCTGCAGAGGGGTCAAAGCAGAAGGTAAACTGTTCACCCTGTAGGATGTGAAGAGACTCAGGATATGGAGGCATGGAATACAGTGGAAAACAAGGATGAAGCACAGGGTTCAAACTAGTAAAGGGCATTTAAGTGTCAGAATACAAATAGTGGAACCTTTAGGTCCCTTTCCCCAACTTCACAGCCTGGCCACACTATCCTTAGCCAATCTCCGCATCCAAGAAACCTGAAATTGATTTTCTGGTGACAAACAAGAAAAGCCACAGACTTGGTGTGCCTGGGTGGCTCAGTGGGTTGAGCATCTGGCTCTTGATTTCAGGTTCAAGTCACGATCTCATGGTTCCTGAGAGCAAGTCCCGAGTCGGGCTCTTCACTGACAGCACGGAGCCACCTTGGGTTTTTCTGTCTCCCTCTCTCTCTCTGTCCTTCCCCTGTGAATGCTCTTTCTCTCTCAAAAATAAATAAATAAATGTTTTTAAAAACCAAT